>NC_084596.1:43935992-44148492 GCF_033807715.1 Cololabis saira | reverse complement strand
ACTTTCTACCGTCTACAAATGCAGAAATGTTCATATCTTTCATTACATTTATGAAGTGATTAGTCTCCTCCTGGTCTTGGTTTCTCCGTGTTTATAAGAACTTCCTGGACTCAAAAGACCAGGATTCCTTGAGAAAAGAAGCTGCAGAGAACAAATTCCTGTTCCTTCTGATCGAGATATCCCATTAGGTTAAACATGACCAAATATTCAGTTAGAAAAGGAGTAACCCATGGGTCATTTTTGGGTTTTTAAAAACCGGAATATGTGCAAATTACGGTTATTGACTGCATGGAAACGTACTCATTGTTTCGTCACATTTAATGGCTGAATGGGTCACCTCACACTGTGTAATTAATGAACTTGGTATTGGTGTTGCAGGTGAGCGGCAGCCAGCCATCCATCTGCTCTGAGACCGGGAGGAACCTTTACGACGTGTCTGAGGTTTGTCCCTGGGAGCTGGAGGAGGCTCAGACTCCATCCGAAGGGAAGAGCCAGAAACACGTGTCCATCGCTCCCGGAGAAACCACGGCCGGCCGGAGAGGCAGCAGCAGCTCGGGACCCGCCAAAGCCGCTCGATCCCAACAGAGGCAGAAAGCCGGGCACTCTCCTTCCAACAGGCGGCGCTCCAAAGATAAGGGAGGAGAGAGGGAGGATGGGAGGAAATCCCGGCCCCCCAGGTCACCTCTACCCCTCAAGGCGGACGTGTCTGCCTGGGAGTTTGAGGAGCAGCCCATCCTCGGAGGAGACTCCGATTCCCTCTCTCCGGACAGGATCAGGAGGAAAAAAAGCGTCACGCCCACAGACGGGAAACCTAAAGGGCTCCACTCGGATCACTCCAAGTCCACAGGGAGTCTTTTACAGCCTCCGTCTCTGATGGTGGAGATCTGCCCCTGGGATCACGCCGGCCCGCCCTCGCCCAAGCAGGACAAGACCTGCAACAGTCCCACCGCACACAAGAAGAAGAGGAAAGGCTCCTCCTCGTCCAACCACAAGTCTGAGAAGGAGAAAGGGAGGGAGAAGAGCCGAGAGAGGCGGAGCTCGTCCAGCAAGCCCCCGTCGGAGAGGAGGCGGGTGAGCCAGTCCTCGGAGTGCGGTGGGCCGGTCTCCGAGCGACGGAGGAGCTCCACGCGAGACGCGGAGGTGACGGAGATCAGGAGGCTGGAGGTCTCCCCCCGTGAGCCGGAGCACTCGCACTGCAACTGGGCTCAGACTCAAAAATCACCAGAGAAGAAGAAAGAGAGCCCTTTGCATGCAAAACCTGGAACGCCGGGTGGCGCAAAAATGGTGGATGTTTGCCCCTGGGACTTTCCAGCACAAGAATGAACGGAGGGACTTATATTTTTGTAGTTACAGAGAGTTTGCACAAAGAAAAAAAATGACATTTCATAAAATGGTTTCTCCTGCCACTGTTGAAAAGTACAGTGTGAGGAAAGGACCATTTATTCCCTTTGTCTGCTCAAAAGCAGAAATCTCAGTGTCACATGGCGAAGGATGACATTCGTAGGCTGCACTTGTGGTTGCGTGTTTTGTCATGGTTTACGAAGTTTGTGTGCTTTATCACTTTCAGGACATGAAGGAGGTTTGTAGAAGATAAATGCCCGTGTTTACCAGCAGAGCAAACAGTCATTCACCGGTTAAAAACCTGTCAGTCCTCAACCTGAGCTCACTGAATATTCAACACCTTTCCTCCGTGACGCTGCTGATTCAAGCAGCTCAGACTTGTGCACGACCTGGTGAAAACGGAGAGGAGAGGTGACCGCAGGGAACACGAACGGGGACGCGAGTCCTCAAAGAGCAGGACCGAAGCAGCAGCGCAGCTGTGACACCTCACCTGGAGGCCAGATGCATCATTCATGCAGGACGGTGACCTCTGGAGACATGCAGGAACAACTAAGGACTATCACTACCAAACGAGGAGGACGTTTTGTTTTACTAAAGCTTCTCAGTGTGCAACGTGTTTTTCTAAATCGCATGTGGCCAACTGCCGAGCATCAAATAGAGGGTTTGCATTGACGTCACTTCCCCCACTGGACCAGCCCCCTTACTCACACTGAGTGGTAAAAATGTCTGCAACTAGTGGAGAAGACGGGATAACAGCAGATTATCAGCTTAAATTAAAGTCAGTTGGACTTGACAGTGACCCGTACAGTTACCCCAAGAACCAGTGGTCCATGGACATTAATATTTGGTACAGTTACCAAGAACCAGTGGTCCATGGACATTAATATTTGGTACAGTTACCAAGAACCAGTGGTCCATGGACATTAATATTTGGTACAGTTACCAAGAACCAGTGGTCCATGGACATTAATATTTGGTACAATTACCCCAAGAACCAGTGGTCCATGGACATTAATATTTGGTACAGTTTCCAAGAACCAGTGGTCCATGGACATTAATATTTGGTACAGTTACCAAGAACCAGTGGTCCATGGACATTAATATTTGGTACAGTTACCCCAAGAACCAGTGGTCCATGGACATTAATATTTGGTACAGTTACCAAGAACCAGTGGTCCATGGACATTAATATTTGGTACAGTTACCAAGAACCAGTGGTCCATGGACATTAATATTTGGTACAGTTACCCCAAGAACCAGTGGTCCATGGACATTAATATTTGGTACAGTTACCAAGAACCAGTGGTCCATGGACATTAATATTTGGCCACCAATCCAGTTTCCTGATATTTATATGTACTTAATTTCTACGCCGGGGAAATACACGAAGCAAAGCTTGAAGGCTTACAAAAGTCTTGACGCTTGGTCCGACTTCAAGGCAGGATTTGTTGTAGAAATTAAAGTGATGAGGACACCGAACTTTATGATTTGACCATTTAACGTTAGCTACCCAAAAATCCAACATTACCTGATACAAAATGGGAACCACAAATCCACGTTTCGGTGCCTGGAATCCAGTTGTTTCTGCGAATTGCAGCGATCCATTTGTCTCTATTAAGCTGATTTTTCGGCAGTTTGTAAAATGATAACTCAGATTTCTTGCTAAATCTATGAGTACAGTCGATCCCTTAACAGCTCTTTCCCATTTTAGATGATTTCCAGTTGCTCAAACTGAAAGTTTACGCTGACACTCAGTCTTTCTGCCACTCAGTCTTTCTGACACTCAGTCTTTCTGACACTCAGTCTTTCTGACACTCAGTGTACGTAACCCGCTGTGAAGTCACATCCGTGACGTCATGCATTTCCCTCTATAGCTAAATGTTTATTGGTCAACTTGTACTCTGATATGAAGAATGAAAACTTTTAACGTTGTTGCTTACAGTATTTGTCTTCTTATATAAACACACACTGCTTTTGAGATGACGTGCACTGCAGTCAAAAACGTGCACGTGCAGTTTGAATGCAGTTGCAGCGGAGCAGTCCTGCGTGGATTTACTGTTTACTGTTTACTCTGTGCTCCTAGCCCGGATGACCCGTCTCTGAGATGAAAAACAGACACTCTTTCATCACAGGCTGAAGTCTCTACCGTTGCACTGGCTGTGCAGTGAAGTACAAAGTACTTCAAGGACCATAACTGCATCTGCCCGTGGTGGGTGATGTGAATAATGCATTTTGTCCCATACTTACCCATCTCCTCCGCCTGAGTGCAGCCTCCCCCAGACCACGGAACACACTCTACTGTTAACCCTTGTGTTGTCTTTGAGTCAAGGAAGGAGGAGGTGAGAAAAGAAGGAAGGAAGGAAGGGAGAAAAGACGGAAGGAAGAAAACAGGGATGTAAGGAAGAAAGGAGAAAAGAAGGAAGGAAGGAAGTAGGAAAGGGGGTAAGGAAGGGAGAAAAGATGGAAGGAAGGAAGGGAGAAAAGATGGAAGGAAGGAAAGAAGTAAGGTAGGAAGAAAGGAGCAAAGAAGGAAAGAAGGAAGGAAGTAGGAAAGGGAGTAAGGAAGGGAGAAAAGATGGAAGGAAGGGAGAAAGGAGAAAAGAAGGAAGTAGGAAAGGGATTAAGGAAGGGAGAAAAGATGGAAGGAAGAAAACAGGGATGTAAGGAAGAAAGGAGAAAAGAAGGAAAGAAGGAAGGAAGTAGGAAAGGGGGTAAGGAAGGGAGAAAAGATGGAAGGAAGGAAGGAAGGGAGAAAAGATGGAAGGAAGGAAAGAAGTAAGGTAGGAAGAAAGGAGCAAAGAAGGAAATAAGGAAGGAAGTAGGAAAGGGATTAAGGAAGGGAGAAAAGATGGAAGGAAGGAAGGAAGGAAGGAAGGAAGGAAGGAAGGAAGGAAGGAAGGAAGGAAGGGAGAAAAGATGGAAGGAAGGAAAGAAGTAAGGTAGGAAGAAAGGAGCAAAGAAGGAAATAAGGAAGGAAGTAGGAAAGGGAGTAAGGAAGGGAGAAAAGATGGAAGGAAGGAAGGAAGGAAAGAAGGAAGTAAGGAAGAAAGGAGAAAAGAAAGAAGTAGGAAAGGGAGTAAGGAAGGGAGAAAAAGATGGAAGGAAGGGAGAAAAGAAGGAAAGAAGGAAGGAAAAGCAAAGAAGGTAATAAAGGAACGAATGACGAAAGGGAGGTAGGAAGAAAAAGGAGTAAAGGAGGGTAAAAAAGGAGGAAAAGAGGAAAGGAAGAAGGAAGGACAGAGCAGGAGGAAAGAAGGAGAGAAGAATTGGGTCATTTTGGCCCGAAGACGGTACAAGGGTTAAAAACATTTGCACGGCCAAAGTCCTTTCTTTCTTTTTTTCCCCATCTGATGTTTTCTCTAACAGAATATGAGTAATACATCACCTCAGCATCGTCTCCAAAAACAGGAGTGTCAGTCCTGTGATCAGCCACCCACCATTCACCATCACGCAACACTGCTGCACACTTTATCTTCCTCACGGCTGTGTGTGCATGACAGGGAGAATATGGGAGCCACTTCAATTCACCCTAAAGCATAAAATAGTCATTGCATCTATAATGAAATGCTTAGAGGAAGCTTTTAGCACTGGGTTTTTTTTTCAAATCTCGATGTATTTGTCATGCACTGAATGTGTAACATGAAGAGTCCTGAGAAGTGAAGACGAGTCACCACCGTAACGTTCACAGATGTTCTACATGGCTGAAAGGCTTATTAAAATATCATAATTGGCCCTCAACGTGTATTTTATGCTTGTTACGAAGCGTAATGTCGCTTCAAAATGTTACAAATTGCTGTTGCATCCACATAGGATTATTTATACTCTACATTCATATTGTGTTGCATGTATATACAGTAAAAAATGTTCTCAAATCTCAATTAAACATTTCTATAAAGTCCACTTCTTTCTGATCTTCTCTTTACTAGTGTGTCTTCCAGGCTTATTTTGCTCAATATGAGCACTAGTGTACAGGACTGTCTCAGAAAATTAGAATATTGTGATAAAGTCCTTTATTTTGTGTAATGCAATTAAAAAAACAAAAACGTCATACATTCTGGATTCATTACAAATCAACTGAAATATTGCAAGCCTTTTATTATTTTAATATTGCTGATCATGGCTTACAGTTTAAGAAAACTCAAATATCCTATCTCAAAAAATTTGAATATTCTGGGAATCTTAATCTTAAACTGTAAACCATAATCGGCTATATTAAAATAATAAAAGGCTTGCAATATTTCAGTAGATTTGTAATGAATCCAGAATGTATGACATTTTTTTTTTTAATTGCATTACAGAAAATAAAGAACTTTATCACAATATTCTAATTTTCTGAGACAGTCCTGTATAATATGCTGCTTGCCTGTTAAAATGAATACAGTGTGCAGGTCTTTGAGTGAAGAAATAACACTCCTGTACAACATCATCCTCATATGTGGATATAAATGTGCGTATTTGAAAATACAGCAACAAAAAGCGCTTGTTTAAACATCCTTGTCTCCTCAGCAGCTCTCTAAAGTCAGGCTGGCTCGACACTGCCCCCGTGCGGCAAAAGAAAGACATTACCTGGTGTCTACTCTCTTTATGGCTCTTCAGATTAGCTGGAAAGTGAAATGAAGTGTTGCGATATGTAGTAAAAGGCATTTGATCAGAGAAATCACAGCAGAGCAACACTTTCAGCGTATCTGCACTTTTCAAGATTTATTTCAAGTCTCTCACTTCTTATACTCCTCGTAGCCAGGACTCGAGTTGTAAAAAAAATCAGGGGGGATGGTGGATTGTATCATATGGGGACAGATAATTTGTGCTGATAACAAATAATATAATATATTACAAATAATAGCAGTGACCAAAACAGCTGCAGAAATACTGCAGGAATGACATAGCAGCAGTTAAATGCAGCCTTCTGTAAGCTTTAAATATCCACTGGGCTTACATCAAATACATCAAAACACAACAATAAAAAACACTTTTCTGAACTTATCAATATGACTCTGTCCTTCACAGGAAAAGTAAAATGGATCACTGCAAAAACTCACAATCTTAACAAGAATATTTGTCTTATTTCTAGTTACAATGTCTCATTTTAGTAAAAAAAATCTCATTACACTTAAAACAAGACTCATCACTGGAAAAAACAACAATTTTCACCTGTTTCAAGTAGATTTTCACTTGAAATAAGTAGAAAAATCTGCCAGTGGAACAAGATTTTTTTGCTTGTAATGAGAAGATAAATCTTGTTCCACTGGCAGATTTTTCTACTTATTTCAAGTGAAAATGTATTTGAAACAGGTGAAAATTGTCAAATAAGTTATTTTTCTGATGACTCTAAATGTTGAAATAGCAGTAAAACCACATTCATTGATGAAATGACATAAGGGATGGAAAGGAGGGATGGCAGTTTTACAGGGGGGATGATTTGGACCGTTTTTTTTTCAGGGGGGGATGATTTGGACCGTTTTTTTTTCAGGGGGGGATGCCATCCCCCCTCAACTCCAGTACTGATCGTAGCCATTTAAAAGGACTTCATTTCAGTATGTCAAGACCTGAAAAATCAATTTTTCAGGTCTTGGCATACATATTTTAAGTGGGAAACACCGTGCAACATAAGAACACTTCTTTGCAACGAGAAGAAAGAAAGTTGACACACTTTTGTCTTAATAAAAGTGGCACACATTGGTAAAGATATCCCAGACATGCAGGGCAGAAGTAGTGTTGTTTCTGTCAGTCTGTTTCAATTTTAGTTTTAGTCTAGTCTTTGGGTCCAGCTATCAGTTTAGTTTTTATTAGTTTTAGTCACATTCATTCTCCTTTTAGTCGTGTCAAGTTTCAGTTGATTAAAAGTCTGAGCATTTTAGTCTGATTTTAGTCAGAATTGTCCAGGACCATTTTAGTCTAGTTTTAGTCAAAGATTGTATTTAGACAAACCCATTTTACAATTCAAACAAGGTTATCTTATTGTTATATTATTGTTACTTTATAGACTCAAGAATACATTCATTCCAGATACAGAAGACTCTAATTTGAGTTTACAACATATTTATTTTCCCCCATTTCTCCCCATCTTTGTCTTTTTGGACGACACATTCAGTTTTATTTTCCACATCTATGTAGAAAAGTGTATCCAAAGATGGATCTTCTTCTTCACCCAGCCCCAGAGCAGATATATACGTATATATTGCAAAGTGGATTGCATGCAAAAAGAGGCTTGGACATTAAAATAACTGAACAGTGGACACAGTAGTAAATCACAGGAACGGTGATCAGGATGAGTGGACTGGACACGTGTACAAACATACATGCTATCTGGACTGTGAAGGATGAAATTAGACAAATTGCTATGTGGTAAACTATGTATCTTACTGAATTCTGTTGTTGATGTGATCATGAATCTTACATAGAACGGGGCGGGACTTTGATAAGCGTCAGCTTCTCCCGTACCCTTTTCGTCATGTGCTGAGTATGCAATGTATAATGTTCTGGAGATGAAATGTGTCTATATAAACATGCCGAAATAAACGAAAAAATAAAAAAAAAATAAATAAATATACAGTACATATATATATATATATATATATATATATATATATATATATATATATATATATATATATATATATATATGTATGTATGTATGTATGTATATATATATATATATATATATATATATATATATATATATATATATATATATATATATATATATATATATATATATATATATATGTTCATTGACAACGATATTTAGTCATAATTTTTGTTGAGGAAAGCACCTTTGTTAGTGGAGCAGATGCAGTAATAATAATATATAATAATAATAATATTAATAATAATAATAATAATTATTATTATTATTGTTATTATTATTATTATTATTATTAGCATGGGTTTTCTTGGTACACCTTGGAGGAATAGGCAAACAAAAATAATTTAGATTTTTTTTCTTTTAACAGAAATCACATAAGTCAAAGTTAGTGCAGATATAGACGAGGTCCAGGGTGCATAATTCAAGTGGCCACTATTTTGCAGTAAATACCCCAACCTCTTTTTCCCTATTTGAAAAAAAAAAAGACAAAGATATAACGTTTTTCTTAAATGCGTATTTAATATAGTAATATAAACTAATATACAAACCAAAAAAAAAGAAGAAACAAAGGACATGAGAGGAATTTAAATTAAAAGCAACAATTTAAGAACAACAACCACGCCCTTCCCCCTGTCAGCGGCGGTGACGTCATCACTGCGGTGTTCTATCAATCCATGCTACCCGTCGAGAACTGCTACTTTGTGGTTCTGCGCATGCGCACAGTCGATTTTCAAAGTTTGATTGCCACGCCCATCATTTCTTGCATCCCTTTAGTTCACGCTGAAAAATATTGTGATGTTGCATTTTGCCCTCTGTTCATTTACTGTTTTAAATGTGTTTTGAAACGAGAAATAGTTTGTTTGTGTGCCTTTACTTGTATTTCTTATTATTTCATACTTATTATCAATCCAAAAATAGTGAGTACAAAATGGATAAATTGAGGTGTAAGTATGCTGAAATTCATCCTGCAGTGGCAGTGAGTGGATTAGTATTTTACCTGAATGCATTAAGTGACGGGAGCATTATTTGATAGGATGTTACTGGACTATCAAATTATGCTACCCCTGAAATATTGATTTAAAATGGATAATATGGGATGTTGAGTATTTGATCCTTCAAAATACACTACCCATGACCTGAATTGCATTACACTTTGTGAACAGTTTAGTCTAGTTTATTTAAGGATCCCCATTAGAAGCACACAGATGGGCCTCTAGTCTCCCTGGGGTCCTAAACATAAAAATACAGTACAGTGCAGTTATACAGTAAAACAACATTTAAAAAATAATTAAAAAAAAAACAATCAGACAGGCTGTGCAGACCTAAAATGATAAAAACATACATTTGAGAGTAATACAGAAAAACAATGAAGAAAATACAGACAATTTAAAAATAATTAAGAGCATTATACGATAAAGAGAGAAAAAAACAATTATATCGCTTTATTTGATATTCATTCAGTCATTGGCCTTTATTTAACCAGGCAGGTCATTAAGAACATTATTATTTACAATAACGGGCTGGCAAGAGACAAGGACCACTTGGGGGGAAAGGAAGTGGGCTACACTGTTAACCCGAATAGGTTCACAGAACTCAAAACATTTTGTGTAACTGATTACACCAAAATATTTAAGTTATATTTTAATTTTATATACATTTTATATTTTATATTTTCCTCAACTCATAGTCTGTGGGAAATACACTCAATGTTTTTAATATTCCTCAGTTCAGTCAATAATGTTTGAAAAAAATGAAAGCGACACCACTGTTACAATTCAACCATTTTTTTATTCAACACAATGTGCCTTTTAGGGAGTAAAACAGTAAAATTGTAGCTCTACAAAGGTAGAAACCCGTTAGGGAGCTTTTCTTGATAGGGTAGCAAAAATCGATATCCAGAGGCAGTGGTGGTAGCATTTTTCGACAGAGCAGCAGAAGTCGACGCCGGGACCAGCTGGACCTGCCCTTCTATTCCTTCTATTCCTGCATCAACACTCGAGCTGCTGGACGCACCACACGCAGCTGGAACCGCTACTTCACCACAGAACATCATGGGCAACGTTCACGTAAGCTTTTAATGTTGGTGTAAAGCACTTCGAATGACCTTGTTGTGTTGAATTGTGCTGTACAAATAAACTTGCCTTGCCTAAAGCCTGATTTATGGTTCCGCGTTACACCAACGCAGAGCCTACGGCGTAGGGTACGTGGCGACGCGCAACGTACCGCGTACCCTACGCCGTAGGCCTCCCCGTCGATTTAACGCAGAACCATACTACCTACCTACCAACCTAATCAGGCTTTAGCGAACCGGCCGCCAGAGCTTTAAATTGATTTACACGCGCTGGTGATTTGGCAGGACCTAAGATCTAAGAGAGTCAGAAAATAGAAGGAATCTCGGTGGAGTAGCTCAGAGAAGGTATAAATAAGTGTCACATACTGTTAAAAGGGGCCGTTATTAAATGTATGTATTTATTTATTTATTTATTTTTTAAATTTATTTTTTTTCCTCTGGAGACAAAAAGCCGACTTTTAGTTTAAATGGCCTGCTGTCCGTGGTCCGTGGTGATGACGCAGTGAGAACAGAGAGGATGAAAGGCTGCGCTCCAGCAGGATCAATACCGCTGCATTGTGAGGGGACCGGGGTGGGAGGATGTTGGAGGATGCTGAGTCACGCTGCTGCTTCTGCTGCTGCTGCTGCTGCTGCCGCATGACTCAGCTATCCCAGGGCGGCACCCTGGTCCTGGTCCCGCTGGCCAGGGGCGCTCCAAACATGTTTCCTAGGGGGGGCCAGATGGGGCCACTTCAATTCTTGGGGTGGAACCAGAGGTGGAAAAAGTACAAAAATATTGTAAATACGTAAAAGTACAAATTTTCTGCTTGAAAATTACTTAAGTAAAAGTAAAAAGTACCCATTAAGAACATTACTTAAGTAAAAGTATAAAAGTACCTCAACTTAAATATAATAAAGTACCAAAAGTACATGGTGTAAAATGTACTTAAGTACAAAAGTAAAAAGTACAAAGTACAAAGTACAAAATTCAAAGTACAAAATTATTTTCAAAAGGATTGCAAAGAAATGAAGAATCCAAGAATTTGCTTACAACTCTAAATAATGGTGATATTATTCTGACCCCTTGAGCGTTTGTTTCCATTACCCCATTTTAATTTCTCCCTTTGCTCATCACTGCTGCTGTCCCCCATTGGCCCCGCTGACAGGTCCACCCCCAGCCTGTAGTATGCGGTGACAACATTAAGCAACCCCAGCTGATAAAGGATGACACTTTTGAACTTTTAAATGCCAAAACCACCTTAGAAGGGGTGGAATCAAAAAATGGTGCGCATGGCCACGCGTCGGCTGCCGCTCAAGGCTGATTTATGGTTCCGCGTTACACCAACGCAGGGCCCGTACCCTACGGCGAGGCTCTGCGTCGATTTAACGCGGAACCATAATTCAGGCTTCAGTCCTCATCGGTACTCGATGCGACGGCGGTTCCTCCGGCCTTCCGGCCCGCCGCTGCGGCGCAACTCTCCCGGGAGCTGCGGCTCCTTCTCGGTATATTCACGCGCCCCCCTTCCTTCCCGTCCGCCTTATGGTTCCGCGTTAAATCGACGCACACCTTACGCCGTAGGCTACGGTGTAGGGTGTGCGTCGCCGCGTAACCTATGCCGTAGCTCTGCGCCGGTGTAACGCGGAACCATAAATCAGCCCCCGCTGTGCTGTTCTTTAATTTGTAGCGAGTAACGACGTGTCCAATTTTAAATATAGCGGATTAAAAGTACGATTTTTTTCCTTGAAAATGTAACGAAGTAAAAGTAAAAGTACAGAAAAATGAAAGTATCAATAAAAGTACAAATTCTCAAAAATCTTACTTAAGTACAATAACGAAGTACTTGTACTTCGTTATTTTACACCACTGGGTAGAACCAAAACTAAAAGCCATCATTACAGGACTTTATTATACTGTTGTAGTATACAGGCTCAGAAATACTTTTTTTTTAACTTTCTAACTTGTCTGCATATATTTTAATGGTTAATACCATGTTAGTAAAAACCTAAGGTATATATATATATATATATATATATATATATATATATTTTAATAAAATAAATTGATATATGATATGTCAAAATATATATGATCTATATTATATATAAAAAATGCTATATATTTATATATATATATATATATATATATATATATATATATATATATATATACGGTGTATATATATTATATATATATATATATATATATATATATATATATATATATATATATATATATATACACCGTATATATATATATATATATAAATATATAGCATTTTTTATATATAATATAGATCATATATATTTTGACATATCATATATCAATTTATTTTATTAAAATATATATATATATATATATATATATATATATTTTTTTTTAATATGTTTTATTTTTATCTATTTATTTATTTATTTTATTATTAGGCTCAGAAATACTTAAAGAAACGCTGACTGATTTTTGGCCCAAATGATTTGGGATGAAACGCATAACTGACTATGTGACCAGCAAGTGTTTTTTTTTTATTTTTTTTTTTTATTGAGGCCAGTGGGGTGGCCAGCAAATTTGTAGGGGGGGCCGTGGCCACCCCCCCGCCCCCTCCCAACCCACAGGAGGGACGTAGCAGTCAGGACTCACTGATTTCAAAACGCAACTGGCTCCTTTTCGACAAGATGTGCGCGGTGGACTGATATGTCAATCATCTGGGGTGGGACTTGGGGGGACCAATCAGATTTCAGGGGGGTCCAGGGCTACCCTGGCCCCCCCTCTAGCACCGCCTCTGCCCGCTGGTCCCGCTGATCCAGCTGATCCCGCGGAGACGCGTTTCCTGCCCCAACCAGCCTGGCCCTGCTGCCTCAGTACACACTGATCATCCTTGAGTGTGTCAGTTATCAGTGTATCCAACTAATCATTTCTCCGTGTGTTTTCTTCCTCAGCCCACGATAGTCCCCTGTGAGGACTTTGACGTCACGGCTGACATAAAAGCTCTTCGAAAAGCATGTAAAGGTTTAGGTAAGTATGGCTTCATTTAGTCTCTTATCTTTGCTGCTCACTGGAAAATCAACCCCACCCCCTCATCAGAAATCAGTGAAATTAACTCATTTAGTGACATATACATCAAATAAAACACTTATTCTAGTTTGGTATGTGGCAAATGTGCACCGAAAAAAAAAAAGAGTCCAGGAGAGGTTGGCTTGTAACTAAATAGTTTTTTTCAGAAACATCTTCTACAGCAAACAACCAAACCGTCTGTATTCACAACTACATTATGTAAGAGATCAGCACAGTTCCAATACCAGGCGGCTACGAGAGCTTTAGTGAAACCAAAACCCAGAACAGATTCAGTCCGGAGGTCTAGAATATATCGGGCTCTTTCCGTCTGAAACAAGTTGCCGATTATGATTATTGAAGCACCGACTAAGGCAAGTCTTAAAAAACGGTTTAAAAAACACATTCATTTGAATCCAATGTTATCTAAATCTGAGGGAATTATAGTAATTCATGTATTATGATGTTATGATTTAGTTTTAGTGTACTTTAGTTTTGTTTTAATTTGAAGCCTATACCATTTGTTCTGGGTCCCATGCTGTTCTCCCTATATATGCTGCCTCTTGGGCAGATTATTAGCGGCTTTAGTGGCATCTCCTATCATTTTTATGCTGATGACATCCAGTTATATTGTTCTTTTAAACCAAACGATTTTAACCAATTGTCCATTTTAAACAACTGTTTGGATGCAATTAAGATTTGGATGGTTGATAACTGTCTTCAATTAAATTCAGACAAGACAGAAGCCCTTATAGTCGCTCCTGAAAATCATATCCCAAACATAAAGCAATATATGGGGTCTTTAAGTGCCTGTGCTCAGCATAAGTTAAGAAACTTAGGTGTCATCTTGGACCAATCTCTGTCACTCGACAATCATGTCAGTCATCTTGTGAGTTCATGCTTTTTCCAATTAAGGAATATAGCTAAATTAAGATCCTATGTTACCAAGGTTGAGATGGAGATGGTTGTTCATGCTTTTATTTCTTCTCGCTTAGATTATTGTAATTCTCTTTTTACCTGTTTAAATCAGACCTCCTTAAATCGTCTCCAAACTGTCCAAAATGCAGCAGCCCGGCTTTTAACTAGTAGTAATAAGAGAACACACATCACTCCAATTTTATCCTCTCTTCACTGGCTTCCCATTAAATTTCGCATCCATTTTAAAATACTGGTGCTAACTTTCAGAGCTTTGCATGGCCAAACACCACAATACATCGCTGACCTCCTCCTACCTTATGCGCCAAATCGGGCTCTTAGATCAGCACACCAATCGTTACTGTCTGTCCCTCAAACTCGTTACAAATCCAGGTGACCGTGCTTTTCAAGCTGTTGCACCAAAATGATGGAATGCTCTCCCCTCACAACTGCGTTCTCTAGACTCATGTGAAGGCTTTATGAAGCAGCTGAAAACGTTTTTATTCAGACAGGCTTTTGGTTAACCGTTCATTTATTGTGTCTCTGCGTTGCTGCTATGTTTTTAATTGTGCGTTGCGACTATGTTTTTAACATGCCAGACCAGTGCTGTTTTCTGTACCTTGTTAATTTTATCTAGGTTTTTATATATATGTATACTATTGGTATCTTTTCTTTTTAATCTCTTTTAATTTGTGTGCCTTTTTTTAAATGTAAAGCACTTTGTGATTTTATATCTGTGAAAGGTGCTATATAAATAAACTTTACTTACTTACTTACTTACTTTTTACGTTTTGTTTTTATGTCTAGCATTGTTTTTGTATGTTTGCTTTACTTGTTTTTATTGTTTTTATGTTTTGTCAGACATGTTATCTATCGTGTGTTATGTGATGTTTTGTTGTGTGTGGACCCCAGGAAGAGTAGCTACCACTCTGGTGGCAGCTAATGGGGATCCAATCAAATAAACAAACAATAAATAAACAAATGCTCCACTTAAAGAGTCCTTCAAATATTCCTCTCTAAAGTCCCGAGAGCTCTGTCAGGCTTCAGGAGATGCGTCTAGATTTCCACCACCTCAATCCAGAGACACGCCGTCTAAAGGTAGAATATCTGTGTTTGAAAGCCTCCTAAATCCGCCCTCATGTCCTCCTCATGCTCCCCAGGAACGGATGAAGAGGCCATCACCCAGATCCTGGCCAACCGCTGTGCGGCTCAGCGCGTGGAAATCAAACAGGCTTATTTCGAAAAGTATGACGACGTGAGTACCGGCCCCCCGGCCCGCACCGCAGTGGCGTCAATTCAGTCAAAGCTAAGGTATGGCAAGGTTACGAGTCACAGAAGTCTGCTATGTAGCTTATCTGTGCGGTCAAGAAGCCTGAATTATGGTTCCGCGTTACACCAACGCAGAACCTACGCCGTAGGCTCTGTGTTGGTGTAACGCGGAACCATAAAGCAGCTTCTAGAGAGCAGAAAAAGCGTATCTGACAAACGCAATTAAACTCATTTCTGTTCACTTCATTCACTATGTCAGTGCAACAATATCACAGGGACATCCCAGTTTAACTTAAAACAGTTAAAGTCCAAATGCAAAAAGGAGAGGGAGGGAGCAGAAGACAGAAAGAGAGAGAGTAAAAAAAGTCAAATATTTCCCTTAAACAGATTTATAAGAGGGTAGGGTAATTTGATATTTTACCTTGAGCAGTGTGCATTTGTAGGTGTACTTTGAAATAAATTAAACTGTGAACTGTAGGCCTATTTCAGTCTATATTTGTGTAAAAGTAAAATAAAAAAATACCCCACTTTAATATAAATAAAAAATGTAGCTGCAACTTAGCAGCTTTAAAAATAGATATAGAAATTAAAAATTGTTCTTTTAAAATTAGATGGTATCAACTCAAACTCCAAGATAACTGACCAACAAAATAAACTAATAATGACTAAAAATGAATTCAGAAATATCATTTATTTATGTTCAGGGGTTTTTTTCAAGGCCAAAGGGAGCTACGACGAGGATGAAGAGGCGCAGGTTGCAGACCCCTGACCTAGTGAAATCCATCATGTTGTTCTGATATAAATTTGTAGTTATTTTATATGTATTAAATAATAGAATAATCAATACAAATAGACACAGAGTAATTGCATAAATGTATTAAAAAAAAACATTTACATTTTCCCCTGAAGCCAAGGTGTAGCGGCTGCCGTACCTTGCCATACCCAATTGACGCCCCTGCCGCCCCGAGTCTCGCCCTCTGATCCCAGCAGGGCCGTCATGTCTCTGTGTGTCCCAGGAGCTGGAGGAGGTCCTGAGGAAGGAGCTGTCGGGGAGCTTTGAGAAGGCCGTGGTGGCCATGCTGGACGCCCCCCAGGTCTTCTCCGCCAAGGAGCTCCGGAAGGCCATGAAGGGGGCGGGCACGGACGAGGCCGTGCTGGTGGAGATCCTCTGCACCGCCACCAATCAGGTGCTGCTCCGCCACGCCGTCGCTCTGGACTCGCTCTGCTCTTTCACTGAAACTAGTGTTTGAGAAGATTCCATGCGGCTCCAGACCAAACAGATCTTAACTAGGGCTGGGGATCCATTCAAATGTCAAGAATCGATTCCATTCTTAAGATTCAGAATCGATTATCACGCTTTGATTTGATTCCGATATTGATTTGGGTTAGTGTTATTAAAACAGTTTTTTGAGCTGTTGCATGAATGATATGACTATGTAGTTCTGCAACATATTAATACTAGTATTATATTGAGATTCAACAGCAAGTATTGCAGTTAATGATGCTGTAAGGACCAATCAGCTCCCAGAATGCTGATAGAACTGCTTTCAGAAACATCGTGGGTCAGAATTACCAAACAGATCCAGGGAGGAAACAGAGACGGAGGAAATCGCTTTTATTTTTTCCCATTTTTGAGAAATTGTTTTTTAGCATTTTTTGTAAATGTAACCCCAAGACAGTATACAGGACTGTCTCAGAAAATTAGAATATTGTGATAAAGTTCTTTATTTTCTGTAATGCAATTAAAAAAACAAAAATGTCATACATTCTGGATTCATTACAAATCAACTGAAATATTGCAAGCCTTTTATTATTTTAATATTGCTGATTATGGTTTACAGTTTAAGATTAAGATTCCCAGAATATTCTAATTTTTTGAGATAGGATATTTGAGTTTTCTTAAGCTGTAAGCCATGATCAGCAATATTAAAATAATAAAAGACTTGCAATATTTCAGTTGATTTGTAATGAATCCAGAATGTAGGACATTTTTGTTTTTGTAATTGCATTACAGAAAATCACAATATTCTAATTTTCTGAGACAGTCCTGTATAAAGTAGTGAAATATAGACAATTGATGCAATTATAACAAAAAACTTTAATGTTTTCATACCTTTTTTACATATTTAAAGGCAAAAACATGGCACTAGTTATGCTCGTGTCTAACAAAACATTCATTTTTTGGGTATAAACAAAAAAATACCAAAAGTTGTAATGATGAAAAAAAAATCGATCTTTAGACATACAAATCAATTTTTAGGAATTAATATGAGAATCGATTTAGAATTGGATTTTTTTTTCAACACGAGCCTAATCTTAACAGACCTTTGCAGATGAAGCTTTACTGAGCCTGGTGTTCTTTCTCCTGCAGGACATCCTGAGCTACAAGGACGCGTATATCCGGGGTAGGTGCTGTCTCGGCTCAGACAGACACGCATGTCTGGAAAATGTGGTTTGTCTGAAAGCTGGAATGATTTAGTCACCGTGGTTTCAGTGACTCATTTCTTCTTCCTCTCTGAACCGGTGGTTTGTGTCCCTCAGTGCACGACCGCGACCTGGAGGCGGACATCGAGGGCGACACCAGCGGGGACGTGAGGAACCTGCTGGTCTCGCTGCTGCAGGTATCCCCGGCCCGGGATTCAGCACAAACGTTCCTCACCACAGCTCCGACCTTTGTCCTCGCCCACCAGGGCATTCAGCACATTGTTCGGCATGCTGCCGCCTTCTTGGTGGCTGTTTCTCTGTTTCTCTGTTTCTCTGTTTCTCTGCCTCCACCCTTTTCTGCTTCCCCTCTTTTTCCTTCAGAAACAGAAACATGTTTGTGTACAGCAACATCTCTCTCAGTTGTTCACTATGCTCATTAATGTGCAGCAGATGGTTGCTGCCTCACCACACTGCAAAAACTCACAATATTAACAATATTTGTCTTATTTCTAGTTAAAATGTCTCATTTTTAGTAAAAAAAAATCTCATTACACTTAAAACAAGAGTCATTACCAGAAAAATAACTTGTTAATTGACAATTTTCACCTGTTTCAAGTAAAATTTTCACTTGAAATAAGTTGAAAAATCTGCCAGAGGGACAAGATTTATCTTCTTATTACAAGCAAAAAAATCTTGTTCCACTGGCAGATTTTTCTACTTTTTTCCAGTGAAAATTTACTTGAAACAGGTGAAAATTGTTGTTTTTTCCAATGATGAGTCTTGTTTTAAGTGTAATAAGATTTTTTTTAACAAAAAATTAGACATTTTAACTAGAAATAAGACAAATATTCCTGGTAAGATTTTGAGTTTTTGCAGTGCAGTTCTCCATGTTTTATACATACTTCTCTTTGACTCGGCTCAATTAATGTTGTCTCTCACCTCACGTTCCTGACGTTCTGCACATTCCACCCCCCACCCTTCTCTCCGTGGTCTCTCAGGCCGGCAGGGATGAGGGATACGAGGTGGACGAGGGCTTAGCGGAGCAAGATGCTCAGTCCTTGTTTGAGGTGAGTGGTAGAGCCCGGCACGGGACGGTTTTCTTTATCCCCCCCTTTTTCCTGCCCACTCCCGCTGAATTTCTGACCATTACCACCCGCAGTGTTTATATCCACTCCCGCCACCATCCGCAAAACTCTGAGAATTCATGCCAAACAATAATAGAGATGCATTGATTTAGTGTCTTCCCCCCTTCCGCGCGCCGTTTTGTCGGACGTCCTGCTTCTATTTTCTTCGTTGAAAGCCGGTTGAAAGCGCTGTAGGAAACAGTCATGATGAGGAACGGCTGATCCAGTTAGTTGAAATGAGAAGTTATCTCTATGATTCCTCCTCATTTCACTACAAAAACCTCAATAAAGTGGCAGCTGCTGGAGGGAGATGGACAGAGAGGGTCAGATGTCACGCAGTGCTACGATAGTTGGACGCTCGCATGCAGTTAGACAGTTTTATAGTTGGGCGTGGTTTGCATTTTGGTTACGTAACGACGGGAGCAGAATCTTATTGGCTCGTAGATCCACATCACACTGGACGGCTCATCCGGGCGGCTGTACAGACACTGCAGAATTTGGTTTCTTTCCTCCTTCTCTGAGTTGGCAGGCTGAGGGGAGACCACTTTATATATGTTAAAGAGAGAAAAAACCTGGTTTTCATAATAGGTCCCCTATAAGATTCAGTATCGAGTATCACGCTTTGATCCAATTCGATTCCGATATCAATTCGGGTTGGTGTTATTAAAACAGTTTTTTTTAAATGTTGCATGAATGATATGACTGTAGTTCTGCAACATATTAATACTAGTATTATATTGAGATTCAACAGCAAGTATTTCAGCTAATGATGCTGTAAGGACCAATCAGCTCCCAGAATGCTGATAGAACTGCTTTCAGAAACATCGTGGGGCAGAATTACCAAACAGATCCAGGGAGGAAACAGAGACGGATGAAATCGCTTTTATTTTTTCCCATTTTTGAGAAATTGGTTTTTAGCATTTTATGCAAATGTAACCCCAAGACGGTATATGAAGTAATGAAATATAGACAATTTATGCAATTATAACTGAAAACTTTTTTCATACCTTTAAACATATTTAAATGGAAAAACATAGCACCAGTTATTCTTGTGTCCAACAAAACTTTCCTTTTTTGGGCATAAACAAAAAAATACCAAAAGTTGTAATGTAATGATGAAAAAAGAATAGTTCTTTAGACATGCAAATCAATTTTTAGGAATGAATATGAGAATGGATTTAGAGTGGGATGCTGGGAGGTGACGGCTGGTTTTGTGTGCCCCCCAGGCAGGAGAGGGACGCTTCGGCACGGACGAGTCCACCTTCACCTACATCCTGACCCACAGGAACTACCTGCAGCTGCAGGCCACCTTCAAGGCCTACGAGTCGGTACGTACCGCTGGGGCCCATGCAGCGGCGGGGGTTTATGTGTCCCGGTGCTGACGGCTTTTCTGCAGCTTTCAGGAACAGACATCTTGGACACCGTCGACTCCGAGGCCACGGGGACTCTCAAGGAGTGCTACATCACTCTGGGTTAGTGGGAATCTGAACACTCGCACTGCAAAAACCCACAATCTTAACAAGAATATTTGTCTTATTTCTAGTTAAAATGTCACTTGTAAAAACAACAATTTTCACCTGTTTCAAGTAGATTTTCACTTAAAATAAGTAGAAAAATCTGCCAGTGGAACAAGATTTTTTTTTTTTCTTGTAATGAGAAGATAAATCTGGTCCCACTGGCAGATTTTTCTACTTATTTTAAGTGAAAATCTACTTGAAACAGGTGAAAATTGTTGTTTTTTGAGTTTTTGAGTCTTTTTGAATCTTACCAGGAATATTTGTCTTATTTCTAGTTAAAATGTCTCATTTTTAGTAAAAAAAAAATTTCATTACACTTAAAACAAGAGTCATTACCAGAAAAATAACTTATTTGACAATTTTCACCTGTTTCAAGTAAATTTTCACCTGAAATAAGTAGAAAAATCTGCCAGTGGAACAAGATTTTTTTGCTTGTAATGAGAAAATAAATCTATTCCTGGTAAGATTTTGAGTTTTTGCAGTGCGTAAATGACATTTGACCTGTTATCGTTTTGTTTTTGTGATCAACTGTTTTTTATTATTTTGTTGATGCATACAATTAAATAGAACAATTATGGACGCAATTGTATAGCCCCTTTAAATCACCCGTCCCCCCACCCGCCCTGTAGCGATCCAACTAGACAACAATAACAACAACAGGACAAAACAAGAAAGGCAAGAAAAAGCAAAAAAAAAAATATTGATAAATGTTCAGTCAATATTCAGTTCTTTCAGTTTTTAAACGACATGTGTCCATATTTTTAATGTCCTGGGTCCCGCACCATGAATTCTTGCCACTGAAAGTTCCATATGTAGAATGTCCATAAACAGATTAAACCAGTGACATGTTGGTAGATTGTGTGCTGGTTTCCATCGGAGAGCAAGCATCTTTTTAGTGGCTGTTAATCCTGCCAGGGACAATACGGAAGAGTATTAGGGCCAGGCAGGACAAAAATAAAAATAATATTTTAGAGGAGGAAGATTTTTTTTTTATTATGCACTTCAAGAAAAAAGTTGAAATGTCGAGAAAAAAGTTGAAATGTCAAGATTAATGTTGAAATACAATTTTGAGAAAAAAGTCGAAATGTCGAGAAAAAAGTCAAAATTTTGTGAATAAAGTTGAAATGTTGAAAAAAAAGGGGAAATTTCGACTTTATTCTTGAAATTGTATTCCAAGATTAATCTCGACATTTCGACTTTTTTCTCGACGTTTCGAATTTTTTCTCCAAAGTGCACAATAAAAAAAAAATCTTCCCCTCTCAAATATTTTTTCTCCTGCCTGGCCCTAATACTCTTCCGTAGGTACATAACTTTTGTTTTTTAATGTAAATGTACCTGAGAGTCATTAATCAGGACCCTGGGAGAACATGGGATTGCCTTTCCAGGTGACCTGTTAACGTTGTTTTTCTGAGCGTGCGCTGAAAGTGTTTCCTCTCGTCTCCTCCTCAGTGCGGTGCGCTAAGAACCCGCAGTTGTACTTTGCACGGCGCCTTAACGCTTCAATGAAGGGTGTGGGCACGGACGAGGACACGCTCATCCGCATCATCGTCGGCCGCTCTGAGGTGTGTGTGTGTGTGTGTGTGTGTGTGTGTGTGTGTGTGTGTGTGTGTGTGTGTGTGTGTGTGTGTGTGTGTGTGTGTGTGTGTGTGTGTGTGTGTGTGTGTGTGTGTGTGTGTGTGTGTGTGTGTGTGTGTGTGTGTGTGTTATAAATGCATATATTCATACAATACAGAATACATTTGTCAATTGCAATTACAATTAGCCCATTTCCTGAATAAGAACAGCAAAGTCACAAGAAAAGGGGCCGTGAAAATAAGCAGCAATTAACTGTCATCTAATCTTTGTTCATGAGAATCACTGGCCAGATTGTCCATAAAATGTTAAAAGGGTGACCACATGTCATTAAATTCTTCAACTTTTTATTAGTTTTTATTAGTTTTTCTAATACTAGGTGTGAAGACATCTCTTTCTCTTGAGTGGAATCAGGACTCTGAACATCCTTCCACTTCAAGAGTGTTAGTTACTCTTTTGACTTGGAACAAACAAAAATCTATGACCTTTCTTTTCTTTGATTTAGCTTTACGGGAGTAATGTAGATTCTAAAGGAGTCGTCATATCTATTCCTGAGTGAATATAAATGAACCCTTTTGTCTCGAAACACCTCAGACTCAGTTTTATATTTTCAATCATTTTGATGGGAAGAAAAATCATACTATTAAAAAAAACTTTCAAGCAGAATTATCGAGCCGTTCATATAGTGGTTTTTCCTGTTATGACCAAATTCATTTCATGACAGAAGTCAGTGCACTTGTGTTTTCTGTATAATTGATGCGTCTAGTGTTTGTGTGCTCTTGATACAATACACATCACGATACTTGAGTTGCGATACGATATTGCGATATCCAAATTTTGCGATATATTGCTGTGTTGTTATACATAGTTTTTATGTTATACATAGTTTTCTGAAAACTGTAAAAGGCATTATGCATCTTTAAATCCGACTCGCACGTACGGTACATCAGATTATAGTAATTAATGGGAGTCAAAACAATGAAATTCAAATGATCCATGCTGTTTTATTGTAACTATAAAAGCTAAAGTTAGAACATATTTGCAAATTTTAAAAAAATCTTATCAATTCCCATCCCTAATCCTGTGTTGAAAAACCAGATCAGGAAAAATTGAACCGCTATGCAAAACAACACATTCTTTATCCACTTTCAGTTATTTCTGTGCAGACTGTTTGACCTCAATGTTGAAATACAAGCACAGGAGCTCCAACACTGGGACAATCAACAAGAAAAAAGTTGAATATTCACGAAATTTCGACTTTTTTATCAAAATTATATTTTAACATTATTCTCGACATTTCGACTTTTTTCTCGACATTGACTCTTCCATATGTAACTGATTCAAATGTAAAGTAGTTTTTTGTATTTATTTCAACAAACCCAACAAAAGTGAGGTGATGTGTAAAGTGTATTGATCCTGCAGGTGGACCTGGAGACGGTGAAGGACATGTACCTGGAGAAGTACGACGTCACCCTGAAGGAGGCTCTGGACTCCGAGTGCGGCGGAGACTTTAAACGCCTCCTCATCCAGATCCTGCACTGAAACGCTCGCAGCTTCATCTACAAGCCTTAACAAACCCCTGGCCTCATCCTCGTCACCCGTTCACCCGTTCACTCCACCGTTCCTCGTGTTCCACACTCAGTCGTCTTTACAGCAAGGACCAAAAACCGCTAGCATTACATTCAGTTCAATCATGACATGTCAGTTTTTCTCTTCTTTGGTTCAATGTAAAACAAAAAACACACTTTTGACAAGAATCTCATCTCATAACTACGGAAGAGTATTAGGGCCATGCAGGAGAAAAGATATTTGAGAGGGGAAGATTTTTTTTATTGTGCACTTCGAGAAAAATGTCGAAATGTCGAGATTAATGTTGAAATTTCAGGAATAAAGTCGAAATCTTGCCTTTTTTCCTCAACATTTCAACTTTATTTACGAAATTTTAACTTTTTTCTCAAAATTGTACTTTAACATTATTCTCGACATTTCGAGTTTTTTCTCGACTTTTTTCTCAAAGTGCATAATGAAAAAAAATCTTCCTCCTCTAAACTATTATTTGTATTTTTCTCCTGCCTGGCCCTAATACTCTTCCGTACATAAACATCTTCACGTTTGTAATCCACTAAACGGCGTTGGTGCAGAGGATCTGCTAACAACTTTGAGTCTAGTGTACCGTCAAGGAACTTGTGCATCAAAGCTTCATGTTCAAATATTTATCCACAAAGATATTAGTCAAACCCTTTTAGACATTGTGTGTTTCATGCAAAGCTGCGAAGCATCAATATAATGACAGATGTGCTGCTAATTAATTTAACTAAAGGAGGTTTTATGAGATTATGGTGATGCTGCAACACTTAGTGCCGAGATATCACTCATTTGTTTATATTTAAATGCATTAAACCATTAATTATGCATCAAGATATTACAGTATAAGCTTTTTTATCAAAGGCTAACATTTTCATAACTCAAAGGGGTTTTTCTAATCGCATCCCTAAACAAAACTAAAGGGGAGTTTTATTTATTTCCAGTCTCATCTCACGAGCTGCCTTGTTCTCCCGTGTGTACACACCGTCGGGGGATTTTCTGACTTCCTGTGTCAGTATTTACTGCAGAATCAGATGTGGCAAATAACTCATTCTGACAAAGTTTAAGGGGTAATAATGAGTAAAGTGCAATCACTGAAATCCTCCGTAATCAGGTCTGTCCCTGAGGTTCGGACTCATTACATATAGAATGTAATGTTGCGTTGTCACCTTGTAAACCAGAGGTCAGTTGTGAGATATTGTAGGGAGATTTTATGTGTCTTGTCTGCAAAAAGAAAACGTTCTATAACTATTAATAAATTTTAACCACACCACGAGTCCCTTCCTTTCCTCTAGAGGCCGCTGTTGCCTTACTTTTCCCTACACACTGGTCTGCAGGAGAGTTTTTACTGACATTTATAACCTACATCATTGCTGTGTTCAGGGCCGGCTCAAGCCTCCATATTACTGCCAATAATACTGATTATTGATCATTCTATTACTGCCAATAATACTGATTATTGATCATTCTATTACTGCCAATAATACTGATTATTGATCATTCTATTACTGCCAATAATACTGATTATTGATCATTCTATTACTGCCAATAATACTGATTATTGGTCATTCTATTACTGCCAATAATACTGATTATTGATCTTTCACACACCCACTATAAACTTATTTCATGTTCTTCCCTGTCGTTACAAATACACTTGTAAAACTAGATGTAAGAACTTTTTGTTGTACTTAGATTGTAATCCACAGTGATTAAGACCATGGAAGCTACAACAGATTAACAAATTTATAGAAAAATCTTTCAATGAATATTTTACAAAGTCAGCAACTGTCCCTACTGGCCACACAGAGAAGCAACAGGTCAAAGGTCAGAGAGCTGCACAGTTGCAGCAGAGTTGTTTCCATCATCCTACTGTCAGCCTGGCAGGTTTTTACCATCTATGGTTTTTAATCTGAAATGGAGCAAATTCAGCTACAAGAGCAGCCTGGGGTTGATTTACACTTAATATTTAAAGTGATATAGTACTAAGTGATACTGAGTGTCATCTACAGTGTAGGCTACTAAAAGAAACAAAATAATCCAATAGATCATTTATAAACCATTTACTGTAAACACGTTATCTACTTTATTTTATTTTTGGTTTTAAATAAACTGCAACTGGTAATACGAGTGTCTGGAGCCGAGAGGCAGCAGTATCTACTCTAGTCTGTTAACAATATTGTTTATGTATGTATGTTTTTCATTATTGTGTTTTTCTAAAATAACATACCTTTGATAATGTATGAATCATCACTCACACATAAAATAATGTTGTTTTTTTAACTCTTGGGGGCCCCCTAGTGGTCACGGGGCCCTAAGCAGCCGCTTAGTTCGCTTATACCTTGGGCCGGATCTGGCGATGTTGCTTACCAAACTTCACCGTTATAAAGTTCTCTCTCAAACAATCAGTTTTTCAAATGTTATATTTATAGGGTTCCTGCGTTTGTTTTATCTTGTTTGCGGTTGCCTCCATCATCCAAACCAACCCAGATGTTGTTTTCTGCAGCATCCAGCCCTAAATGTTTGCAGAGACTGGTTTGCCTCTGAACCGCCCCAGATGGGCTCAGGAGTAGCGGCTTCTCCCGTCCGTTCCCTTGGTGCTTGTTGTGTCAAATACCAAGTTTCATACTCCAAACCAGCAGAGGGCGACCACACACAGTACTGGTGCTCCCAGGAAGTGCACTAATTGGGGCCATGTTCACCTGTACACAGGAAGGCATTGCAGGAAATGTTTGGTCTGGTCTGTTAGCTCTCATCTCTCTCCTGGTAACAACTCCTGACCACACACCTGATCGATTGAAAGACGCAACTGGTAGGAGAAAACCAGTTTTGAGTGTGGATTTGATTGGGTTTTTTAGTTTAGTAAATCCAATGCAATTAAAGTTGACTTAATTTGTTTATGTTAATTTAAGCGTGTATAGATTATTGAAAATAGTTAAACATGATGGTACTTTATGTTTAGTTAATATTGATCATTTTGAGAGATTATTAAGTTAAGGAATTGACTTTGAGAAGTTAATTTAAATGTTTGAGTGACATATTATTTAGAAATCCTTATCAACCTACTACTACTCTTCTTTATCCCCCTTTCTCCAAGCTGCTTCTGTCTTCTTCTCTGCACACTCCTCCTACCTGGACATCTGCAGCCTGCATATGGCAACCCGTTTTAACATGACTATCCGGAATTAACATCGCAGATATTTACAACTGCATTTTGACTAGTCGTAATTACATCGGCTGCGTTTACATGGGAAGTTTAATTCTTCTTTAATTCAGAATTAAAATTAAATCCGATTTAAAATGAGTAAAAATGACCATGTAAACACCTAATTCCGAATGAAAATGGCCATTCCGAATTAAACTTATTAAACCATGACGCTTATATTCCGCGCTGGGCTTGTTTTCAAACAAAGGCTGTGTCTGAAATCCCATACTTCCACCCTTTTTTTTTTATTTATTTTTTTTTTCAAAACATTATTTTTTTTTATTTTTTTTATTTTATTTATTAACATACAGTACAAACGATGACAAAAGACAGCATCAGTATGTGTGTGTGTGTGTGTGTGTGTGTGTGTGTGCGTGTCGTGTTTGAGTGTAAATAAGGTGATGAAAATAGGTACATAAATTGAGAATATTGATTCGAGAGTGAACAAATAAATAATTATCATATAGAGTGGTGTAGCATGATATCATATAAATATAGCATAATAAATATAGTAATATCCTAATATAACATAATTTGTATAAAATATAACATATAACCAAATTATATCACCATACTATTATATATTACAATATAGTACTATAGTTTAACATCCCAAGAGATTTCATAACTTAATATAATAATATGAAACAATATATCATGATAATGCCAGAAATAATTATTAGAGTTAGAATTGGTCATTTATGTTTTGCAATGAGGGGTGAGGTCAGACCGGGACGTCAGGGGCGTCAAATTTATTAAACCATGATGCTTATATTCTGCGCTGGGCTTGTTTTCAAACAAAGGCTGCATCTGAAATCCCATACTTCCACCCTAATGAGTATGCAAAATGAGTATGCGAGATTTAGTGTGGATTGATGGACACTAGCTAAGCAGAAACTTCCCGCAATGCAGCGGTGTTTGGTTGCTAAGTGATACGTATATGTCATAAGTACAATATTAAGTATAATAATATATATATATATATATATATATATATATATATATATATAATATTATATAATGTCATCTTGTTTGGGCCAGAATAAACGGGAAATAGCGGAGCGGTGCTGCTACTGCTGCTGTTACCATGGTAACAGCTGCTACTGCTGCTGTGACACGTCACTTCCTCCCAACGGCAGGAAGTGACGTGTGCGCTCTGAATAGTACATCCGAATTAATGCATACTACTGATATTTACTCAAAAGTATAGTTTTTAGTACATACTGTTTAGTATGGCATTTCGGACACACCGCATGTAACCGTGGCCTTTGTGACTAGTCAGAATTGTCACTGAAGATATCTATATTGTCATTTTGACTAGTCAAAGCTCTAAATCAAGATATCTGTAATTCAGGGGTCTTCCACCTTTTTAAGCCCAGCAACTGAATTGTAGATATCTCTAATTAGAAACCCCACACACACGAATGACAAAAGTGACGTCATTTGTCCTCGGCAGAATGACGTTGTGGATATCTGAAATGACAATTGTGGATAGGAAGAATGTAATTGTAATTAAAGCTGCAAGCAGCGATGAACGGGCACTCGCACCCTTTTGCACGTTCAGGCTGCAGTGGAAGCTTGTATGACTTGTATGTAGATTCTTCAGGACTGGACATTTAGCGGATGAAACCACCCACGACTCTCTATATCAAACCATTCAAAATTTATGGCAGAAAGTAGGAACTATCAAATATGGACCAATCAGATGAAGGGGGGGTGCGCTTTTTGGCGTCTATCATCGCCACGGTAACGCTTTTGACTGAGAATAGGGGCATTAGCGCATCGTCGCAGGATGGAGACGTACATTTTGATGTATAACACACCTGGATGCACGTTACGGTTCGGCCAAAGAAACGGCTGAAGGAATGGCATAAATTTTGCCAAAATTAATTCAATTCAATTTTATTTATATAGCGTCTAATACAACAGATGTTATCTCTAGACGCTTTCCAGAGATCCAGAACATAAACATAAACATAAACCCCCGAGCAATTATTATATGAACAATGGCAGGTAAAAACTCCCATAGTGGGAGAAAAGCCTTAAGCCAAACAGTGGCAAGGAAAAACTCCCCTTTAGGAGGAAGAAACCTTGAGCAGGACCAGGCTCATAAGGGGGGACCCTCCTGCCGAAGGCCAGACTGGGGGAGTCAGGGACGTCAGCAGCACACAGCAGGCAGGTGGAAGCAACAGCGGGATGACCAGAGGTGGGGGGGGGGCATCAGCAGCACACAACAGTCATGTGGAAGAGGCAGCGGGATGACCAGAGGGGGGGTGCAGGCAGGCGGAAGCAGCAACAGCAGACATCCACGTAGGCAGGTGGAAGCAGCAACGGGATGACCGGGGATGGCGGGGGGGCGGGAACACAGGCCAGAGCGCAGCTCCCGAGGCTCCAGCCTGCAAACATGCACAAAAGTGAAAAAAGGGGGGCCGGCACAAGAAACTACAGGAACGATGGACAAAAATGATAGCTATGAGATATTTAGAATAAATTAAAAATGGTAATGGAGAAGAGAGGCAGGGAAAAGGAGAGGAGAAGAAGGGTGAGAGGCACCGCCCAGCGGATCATGTCGGTTCTCCACTGCAGCATAAGCCTATAGCAGCATATCTACCGCGAAGCTATATTTGAGACTAACTATTATAGTTTTGTTCTATAGCTGCAACTATGACTACTGACTCTAACACACTAGAGTTTACACTACCTAGAGATTTACCAACACCAGCTAGAGATTTACTAAACACTAACTATAGGCTTTACTAAACAGAAAGGTTTTAAGTTTAGTTTTAAAGGTGGAGGTGGTGTCAGCCTCCTTAACCCAGATTGGAAGTTGGTTCCAAAGTAATGGTGCCTGATAGCAGAACGCCCGCCCTCCAAATCTACATTTAGATACTCTAGGAACTACGAGTAAACCTGCACCCTGGGAGCAGAGAGCTCTGCCAGGAACATAAGGCACTATCAAATCTTGTAAATACTGCGGAGCTAAGCCGTTTTGGGCTTTATATGCAAGTAATACAATTTTAAATTGAATTCTGAATTTTACAGGTAGCCAATGGAGCGACGCTAACACTGGAGAGACGTGGTCTCTCCTGCTGATTCCTGTCAGCACTCGTGCTGCTGCATTCTGGATCAGCTGGAGCCTATTCAGCAAATTACTTGGACATCCTGCTAACAACACATTACAGTAATCCAGTCTAGAAGATACAAACGCATGAACTAGTTTTTCTGCATCACTCTGCGAGAGGATTTTCCTAATTTTTGCAATATTACGGAGATGGAAAAACGCTATTTTACAAACCTGATTAACATATGGTTTAAACGACAAATCCTGATCAAATTACACGATTAATTGAAAATGGCCGACTTCCTGTTCGGTTGCAGGCATGGCGCCAAGAGACTTTTAGTTGCGACATGATACAGGTGTGTACCGATTTTCGTGCATGTACGTCAAACCGTATTGTGGGGCTTGAGGCACAAAGTTTTCTAGGGGGCGCTGTTGAGCCATTAGGCCACACCCATTAATGCAAACCATTAAATATCAATTTTTTTTTTTTTTTTTTACAGCTAGTCGTAATTCAGTTGCAGATATCCGTAATTATATCTGCAACTGAATTGTAGATATCTGTAATTAGACACCCCATACACATGAATGGCGAAAGTGACGTAATTTGTCCTCTGCAGAATGACGAAGAATTTAATTGTAAATATCTGAAATGCTCTTTTTGACCATGCCCATTGGCGTCACTTCCCCACTGGACCAGCCCTCTTACTCGCACTGAGTGGCAAAACATCAGCAAAAATGTCATGTCTGCAACTAGTGGAGAAGACGGGATAACAGCCGATTATCGGCTTAAATTAAAGGCAGATGGACTTGACAGTGACCTGTACAGTCAATTCAATTCAATTTTATTTATATAGCGTCTAATACAACAAAAGTTGTCTCCGGATGCTTTCCAGAGAGCCAGAACATAAACCCCTGAGCAATTATTACATAAACAATGGCAGGTAAAAACTCCCATAGTGGGAGAAAAGCCTTAAGCCAAACAGTGGCTAGGAAAAACTCCCCTTTAGGAGGGAAGAAACCTGGACCAGGACCTGGACCATAAGGGAGGACCCTCCTGCCGAGGGCCAGACTGGGGGTCGGGGACATCAGCAGTACACAGCAGGCAGGTGGAGGCAGCAACGGGATGACTGGGGGTGGGCCAGCACGCAGCTCCCGAAGCTCCGGCCCAATCAGCAAGCCCCAGGTTAGGTGCAGGGTCGGGGAAAGGTTGAGAAGGGGTAGGGCCAGGGAGAGGTGTCTTGACGGACAAATCTCTCCCCCGCCTGCCCGGGCCGTTACCCTGCCTCTCTCACTTCCATGCTGCAGGTTCCGGTGTTGTGCATTCAGAGATGCTCTTCGCCACCAGCAGAGGATGCTGCACCATGTAAAAAGAGAAAAAAGAAAAGGGGGGCCAGCACAAGAAACTACAGGAGCGATGGACAAAAATGATAGCTATGAGATACTTATAATAATTAAAAATGGAAATGGAGAAGAGAGGAAGGGAAAAGGAGAGGGGAAGAAAGGTGAGAGGCACCGCCAAGCGCATCATGTCGGTGCCCCCCTGCAGCATAGGCCTATAGCAGCATATCTACCGCGAAGCTATATTTGAGACTAAGGGCCAAATCAACAAAGAATAGATTGCGCCGGCAAATAGCGCTGTGAATTGCGCCGCATTTGCGCCCGCAATTTGCCCCGCTTTAAGGTCCTATTCACAAAAGATTTTGCTCTAATGATATACCGGCGCAAACACGCCAATAAAGTTTTGGAGCTGAGTGCAATTTGCCCTTGTCTGAGTAAGTGAGCAGAGCTGTTTCCAGTGTTCTCCATATTTCAGCACACAGATTGGTCCATAATGAAAACTGCAGAAAAAATAAAGCGAGTGAAAATAAAACGCTGTGAGGCGCAAGGGCGCAATTTCCACTGGGAACAGGGGGGACATGCCCCCCCACTTTTCAAACTCATGCTTTTGTCCCCCCCCCCCCTTTTTTTTTTTTTACAGTTTAAGAACTAACGGTAGGCTCAGCCTGTAAATCCTCAAGACACTGTGCGAAGACGGGACGGGAGTCGTGCTCCCTCTCCTCCCTCCTCCCTCAGTGATGTTCAAGGCTGATTTATGGTTCCACGTTAAATTGACGCAGAGCATACGGCGTAGGTTACGCGGCCCGCGCACCGTACAGTGTGCGTCGCCGCATCTTTCAGGCCCTTTTTGTGCGCAAGCAAGCTTTATAGATGAGGTCCCAGATCAGGATCTGACGGTAATTCATCTTCTGTGTTTTGCTACACACACCTACAGGTCAGCTGTTAAACACACACATTCTAGATTTATATGTTTATATGGTGACATTTTTTGTAATAAAGCAGCCCCTTAATGTATGGATGAATCCTGACCTCCGTCCTGTTATTTTTATTTTTAAATCCGAGATAAGTCCACAACCCCACTTGATCTGACTGTGTACAGTCATGTCTGACTGTAGATGTCACCCTTAATATCATTAGGTATTACACAGGCTTGAATGATATTGAAGAGAGAGAGAAACAGAGCCGCAGGGGGAGTGAGGATTAAGTTTGCGCGCAGTTAATACACGCTTCGAAAAGACGGTATTTGCTCCACTATTTTTGCGTGTGGCAAATAGCGCTGGCCTTTGTGAATTAGACGGTTTTTGCAATGAGGCTTATTTGCATAGAAAGGGGGCAATTTTGTGCCGAATGTATGAATATTACCTAATTTACATGCATGCAAATGGCACAGGCGCACAATGCCACTATTTGCTTGGCAGCGCAGTTTGTGGTGCAATTCGCCCTTTGCGGGTGCTTTGTGAATTAGACGCTCTCTTTTTGTTTCATTTGCACCGGTTTAGCGGCCGCAAAAGCCGCGCAATCCTTTTGTGGATTTGGCCCTAACTATTATAGTCTTGTTCTATAGCTGCAGCTATGACTACTGACTCTAACACACTAGAGTTTACACTACCTAGAGATTTACCAACACCAGCTAGAGGTTTACTAAACACTAACTATAGGCTTTACTAAACAGAAAAGTTTTAAGTTTAGTTTTAAAGGTGGGGGTGGTGTCAGCCTCCTTAACCCAGAGTGGAAGTTGGTTCCATAGTAATGGTGCCTGATAGCAGAACGCCCGCCCTCCAAATCTACATTTGGATACTCCTAGGAACTACAACTAAACCTGCACTCCGAGAACAGAGACCTCTGCCAGGAACATAAGGCACTGTCAGGTCTTGCAAATAATGCGGAGCTAAGCCGTTTTGGGCTTTATACGCAAGTAATAACATTTTAAATTGGATTCTGAATTTTACGGGTAGCCAATGGAGCGACACTAACACTGGAGAGACGTGGTCTCTCCTGCTGATTCCTGTCAGTACTCGCGCTGCTGCATTTTGGATCAGCTGGAGCCTATTAAGCAAATTACTTGAATGTCCTGCTAATAACACAATACAGTAATCTAGTCTAGAAGATAAACGCATGAGCTAGTTTTTCTGCATCACTCTGTGAGAGGATTTTCCTAATCTTTGCAATATTACATTAACATATGGTTTAAACGACAAATCCTGATCGAAAACAACACCAAGGTTTCTCACAGTTGCACTGGAAGCCATAGCAACACCATCTAATCCCTTCCTAAGATGCTCTGGAACAAGAATGATAACCTCTGTTTCATCTGAATTTAGAAGCAAGAAATTTCCGGACATCCAGTTCTTGATGTCCCTAAGACATGCCTGAAGTTTAACTAACTAATGTGGATAACAGAGTGTACAGATGGACAAAGTATGCATGAACATTTCCCTGGAGGGTGCACGTATTTACATCGAGGCATTGTTACAATCAAGTGATACTCACATTCCTATCCAAGCATGCCCTCCCGCTCCCATCACTAGTACTCTTGGGAAAGTCCCTTACATACATCTCTCGGCACATGTGTTGCCAGACTTTGAGTGAGGTATGAAGTGGGTTACATGTGGTGTTCAGGCTATGGCAAGCCGTTTTAATATTTAACAGCTAGACTGGATAGTTGTCGCAGATATCCGCAATAGAGGGAATGCGCATGACGTCACAGATGCGACTTCACAGCGGGTTACGCTCACTGAGTGGCAGAAAGACTGAGTGGCAGAAAGACCAGTTACCCCAAGAACATTAATATTTGGTACAGTTACCAAGAACCAGTGGTCCATGGACATTAATATTTGGTACAGTTACCCCAAGAATCAGTGGCCCATGGACATTAATATTTGGTACAGTTACCAAGAACCAGTGGTCCATGGACATTAATATTTGGTACAGTTACCAAGAACCAGTAGTCCATGGACATTAATATTTGGTACAGTTACCAAGAACCAGTGGTCCATGGACATTAATATTTGGCCACGAATCCAGTTTCCTGATATTTATATGTACTTAATTTCTACGCCGGGGAAATACACGAAGCAAAGCTTGAAGGCTTACAAAAGTCTTGACGCTTGGTCCGACTTCAAGGCAGGAATTGTTTTGCGCAATTAAAGTGATGAGGACACCAAACTTTATGATTTGACCGTTTAACGTTAGCTACCCAAAAATCCAACATTACCTGATACAAAATGGGAACCGCAAATCCATGTTTCGGTGCCTGGAATCCAGTTGTTATTTGTGATTTGCAGCGATCCATTTGTCTCTCTTAAACTTATTTTTCGGCAGTCTGTAAAATGATAACTCCGATTTCTTGCTAAATCTATGAGTACAGTCGATTGCACAACAGCTCTTTCCCATTTTAGATGTTTTCAAGTTGCTCAAACTTAAAGTTTACGCTGCCACTCAGTCGTTCTGACACTCAGTTGGCGTAACCTGCTGTGAAGTCGCATCTGTGACGTCATGCGCATTCCCTCTATTGCGGATATCTGCGACACATATCCAGTCTAGTTGTTAAATATTAAAACGGCTTGCCATAGCCTGCACGCCACATGTAACCCACTTCATACCTCACTCAAAGTCTGGCAACACATGTGCCGAGAGATGTGTGGTCAGCGCATGTGTCCACCGGTGCATAAAGAGGTTTGTGTTCATGTACACAGGCTCGCTTTCTGTTGTATCCACTTTACATTTCCAAATGTATGTAAGGGACTTTCCCAAGAGTACTAGTGATGGGAGCGGGAGGGCATGCTTGGATAGGAATGTGAGTATCACTTGATTGTAACAATGCCTCGATGTAAATACGTGCACCCTCCAGGGAAATGTTCATGCATACTTTGTCCATCTGTACTCTGTTATCCACAGAGCCGGAGCCCGGGCCGAGCAGCCGCACCAGATGAGGCGCTAAAATCTATACTAAGCAACTCTGGGCCCTCTGCTTTAACCCTTGTGCTGTCTTCGGGTCAAGGAAGGAGGAAGGGAAGAAGGGAGGAAAGAAGGAAGGAATGAAAGAAGGAAGGAAGGAAGGGAAAAAGAAGGAAAGAAGGGAGGAAGAAGGAAGGAAGGAATGAAAGAAGGAAGGAAGGGAGAAAAGAAGGAAGGAAGGGAGAAAAGAAGGAAGGAAGGGAGAAAAGAAAGAAGGAAGGAAGGGAGAAAAGAAAGAAGGAAGGGAGAAAAGAAGGAAGAGAGAAAAGAAGGAAGGAAGGGAGAAAAGAAGGAAGGAAGGGAAGAAGGGAGGAGAGAAGGAAGGAAAGAAGGAAGGAAGGGAAAAAAGAAAGAAGGAAGGAAGGAAGGAAGGGAGGAAAGAAGGAAAGAAGGAAGGGAGGGAGAAAAGAAGGAAGGAAGGAAGGAAAGGAGGAAAGAAGGAAGGGGAAAAGAGAATGAAGGAAGTAAAGGAGAAAACAATGAAAGAATGTACGAGGGGAGAAAAGAAGCAAGGAAGGGAGGAAAGGAAGGAAGGAAGGAAGGGAGTATAGAAGGAAGGAAGGGAGAAAAGAGGAAGGGAGAAGGAAGGAGAGAGCAGGAGGAAAGGATAGGAGAATTAGATCATTTTGACCCGAAGGCAGCACAAGGGTTAAATATTTATCTTTCTCTCTCTCCTACAACACGCAGGAGCCATCACTCTTCACCCAGGAGGGGCTCCGGTTCGCCTGGAGTCGCCTCGCGTCTGCTTAACATCTCTGCTCTCCCTCCCAGAGGCTCTTTGACAAAGCGTGTGCGTGCTTTTGTACGAGTTGTGCGGCAAATTGTTAATTCCTAATAGTCGGGGTGGGGGTCCTGGAGGCTCCGGGGCCGCTTGGAAGCGTAAACCCCAGACGAGTGGTGATTTATCCACTAACCGAAAGCATACTCTGACCTGGAAGTTATGACTTCAAAGGCTGAAATACTAACATCAAGTGGCCTCCTGGTTTTCATAAAACGTGTGCGCAGGATCGTATTGATCCTTTCTGATCTTGTGCCAAAAGCAGAGCACCAGTATTCTGGCTCTGACTTGTAGTAATGAGCAGGAAGGCCATTAGCAGGTTAACTCTCCTGTTAATATCGCTTCAACCGTTTAGATTAATGAAAAAGGCGCTGCGCCTTGATGAATAATAAGAAACACCTGGTTTACGGCCGTGATTGAGTCTCTGCACCACAGACGTGATGGTAGTCTGCAGTGATCTGGTAGCACAAATATTTTATTGCATATTTAAAAAAAAAAACATCAAATATACATGTCATTGCATTTTAATTGTAAATGATAATATACTGTAAAGTATTAATTAAATAAGTTTATTCTGATGCATTGGTGGCCCGTAATAATAATAATAATAATACATTTTATTTATAATGCACTTTACATTACTGGGAATCTCAAAGTGCTATAGTTTTATAATTAAACAGAAATAATAAAATCAAGATAAGGGATAAAAAGTCAAGACATGGCAGAAAAGAGAAAAAAAAACAAAAAAAAAACAGCATTGTTTAGGGATAAAATGTAGGTGTACATGTGCAAGGTGCTCATTGATAAAGGCATGCAGAAGGTATTCACATCAGAAACTAGTGAAGAGCTCTTAACTCGCTCTGAAACAAGAAACCAGCACCAGCAGAAGAAGCTGCACTCGATGAGAGGACCTTTGGCGTTAACAGAGGGAGCGACTGATGAATAAAAGACGGATGAGCGGGAAACATTTGGAAAATAAGAAACAAAGCTCAAGCAGGAGGACGCATGAATACAGGCAGATATACTTGTGAGGAGCCATTACTGTGGGTCTAGAATATAGTACTAGTATTAGATAAAAGTTACTCATGCATGCTTTTTAAATAATCCATATTTTAAATGTTTGGAGAAGGTGCAGTTAGCGATAGGTTTATAACTACAGGTGGAGTTTGGGGAGATATTTCTGGCCCAGACTTCAACTGAAACCAGAGAGAGGCCGTCAGCACTCGTAGGGTCGGGGGAGGATATCGTTCCAGGGGACGTTTGTCGTCGTCACCACCAGACTGCTGCGGCGTTTCTGCAGCTTTGAAATGCGGGAAGGAAACGGCAGGCTTGTGCGCCCTCTTGAACCCGAGAGGGCCGAGGATCTGAGTTTGCAGACGTTCAGTGCGTGACGTCGTCACCGTGCTGTTGGTCCTAATGGAGAACAGAGGTGTGGCTGATATATGGCTGCCTGCTCTTCAAAGTGTTTGGAAATCTGAACCCACGGTGGTGAGAGTGCACGTCCCGGGCGGTGAGAGTGCACGTCCCGGGTGGTGAGAGTGCACGTCCCGGGTGGTGAGAGTGCACGTCCCGGTAGGTGAGAGGGCACGTCCCAGGGAGTGGTAGTCTAGTGGCTACAGAGGTGGTCTTGAGTCTAAAGGATCCCAGGTTCAAGTCCTGGAATGGAAACCAAGATGAACCACCTTGGGCCCCTGAGCAAGGCCTTAACCCTAATTGCTGCACAAATGGTGTGTTTGTTCTCTCAGATGTAAGTACTAGTAGTAGTAGGGCGGTGATAGTGCACGTCCCAGGGTGGTGAGGGTGCACGTCCCAGGGTGGTGAGAATGCGCGTCCCATTTGTGTCTGGTACACAAACAACAAGGACTTATGGGCTCAGAAAAAGAGCAGAAAGCACCAACCACGATCGTTCACAGATGATCATTAGTCTCAAATAACACGTGCACCCAAAAGTCCGGAGTTAAAAAGATGCTGGGCACCAGGAAGGGATATGGGGGGACAAGGAGGGACCCGGGGGACAAAGAGGGACCAAGGGGGACCAGCTGGGTCGCATGAAATAAAGATATTGCTCGTTGTTGCTTCGATTTTTGTACCTAAGTAAAATTCAGACCTTTGGTTAGTGATCTTGGGCGCCTGCGTGGGGGGCTGCGTGGACGGCTGCATGGGGGGCTGCGTGGACGGCCGCGTGGGGGGCTGCGTGGGGGCTGCATGGCTGCATGTACGACTGCGTGGGGGCTGCGTGGGGGCTGCGTGGGGGGCTGCGTGGACGACTGCGTGGGGGCTGCGTGGGCGGCTGCGTGGACGACTGCATGGGGGGCTGCGTGGACGACTGCATGGGGGGGCTGTGTGGGCGCCTGCGTTGGCGGCTGCGTGTGCGGCTGCGTGTCAAAACTCCAGCCCCTAGAATGATGAACAGGAGGAGGTGGTTGTGTAAATGAGTCCTAAAGGTGGATGCATGTTTATCATCGCTATCATTGACCTCCGGGTTAGCAGCTACCTCCTTAAATAAAAAGTAAAACAAAAAGGTAAATACGGGTGGTTTCCAAAGTTCAGCAACGTATAAATGGTGTCGTTCATAAACAGAAGGCCGTACACCTCCGTCTCCTCCGTCACCTCCAACAGTCAGACCCCCACCCTGCGTACAGACCCCCCTCTGATCCATGACCTCCGTCTGGTGGGAATGTCCAGGCTTCCTGGTGTAAAAACAGACGAGGTAGAGCCGTTCCTCCATCAGGCGGCCACCCACAGGACGGACACCCCACTTCCTGTCTCGTGGCTGATCTGGTTGACGCGTCCTCGCACGCAGTCCAGCAGGAAAAACACCGCCGTGCCGTTGTGAACCTGGAAGGAGGCCCGGAGACTCATGCTGGTCCACTGGCTGCCTTCGGGCATCTGGCCGGCCACCTGCTGGGACAGCGGGGTGGGGTGGGACCCCTCCGGCTCCGGGGCCCCCGCCCCCGACCCCGGGGCCTCCCTCTGCCTGAGCAGGGTCACCTTGACCAGGCTGCAGGAGTGGATGAGCTTGAGGTCCAGGGCCAGGCTGACGGTGCCGCGCTCCCTGAAGACGAAGGCCCGCGGGTGCTGCACGTGGGCCCCCGCGGGGCCCCGCTCCCTGAGGCCCATCTGGGGCACCGGGGGGCTGGTCTGCTGGAAGAACAGAGGCTTGTTTTTGACCGCCCCGGACGGCAGGCCCGTGCTGGCCACGGAGGCCGACAGGGAGGAGGAGATGGCGGCGGGGACCCAGAACAGACTCAGCAGGCTGATGCCCGTCTCGTCCCCGAAGAAGCGCACGTTGCACTGAGCGGGGGAGAGGATCTCGAAGGCGATGGAGTCCCCGGGGCCGACCCGGGCGGCGCCGGACAGGGATATGGACGTGTCTCTATAGTGGACGCCCGGCTTGAAGACGCGCAGCAGCTCGGCGGCGGTGCCGTTGTGGTTGAGGTACGCCGCCAGCTGGAAGCCGTCGCTGACGCACGCCTGGCCCATGGAGTACAGCGCCTGCTGGAAGACGAAGCGCACGGCGCCGCTCTCCGTGAAGCGGACCCCGCGGCCGTCGTGCGTCAGGCTCACCACGTACGCGTCGGAGGTGGAGGTGACACTGAACACCGGCCGGTAGTTGGTGTGGTACTGCACGGAGACCATGGCCTGCGCCGTCATGGCGACGGCCCCGGTGTCGTGGGAGACCCAGAGCAGGCTGAGCGGCTCGGCCGGCGGCTCGTACAGCTGCAGGCCTTCCCCGCTCTGGTTGCAGTGGGGGCTGGCGCTCCGCAGGGACAGGGAGATGACGTGGCCCGGGGCGACCTCCACCACCCCGCTGATGCTGACGCCCTGAAGGGAGCGCCGCTCGCGCTGCTCCACCCGCACGCCGCTCAGCTCGCGGCCCTCGCCGCCCTCCGTCTCGTTGATGCGGAGACACAGCTGGACGAAGCTGCGGCAGCCGTGGCTCACGGCCAGAGTCCCGTCCAGCCAGACCAGGCCGTGCTGCCGCAGGAGCAGCCGCCCGTCCTTGGCGGAGACCAGACCGGCGCGGCCGGCTCCCTGGATCTGGAGCTCCGTCCCCTGCTTCTCCCCGGCCCCCTGCAGGCTCAGGTCTCCGGCCCAGGACTGCGACATGGCGCCGCCACCGCCGCCGGCCGCAGGGCTGGCGCAGACGGCGTCGGCCACGAAGCTGCAGGGGGAAACCGTGGACTCGCCGTCACACTCGTTGCAGGCCTGGCACTCGTCCATGTCCGAGTTGAAAAAGTAGCCCCGGCCACACATCCCGGAGTTGGCGTCTCTTACAGTCATGTCCTGACACCTGAATCCTCCTGGTCGTAGCAGAGGAGGAGAAACCAGAAGGAAAGACCTGTTTAGCACTTTTCTATCGTCTCATCTGCTAACAACAATAATGTTTGGTGGGAAATGTATTCATGTGAATTACCTGGAGTGTTTAGACACTTATGCTGATCTCCACACAAACTAGATAGTTCAAGACATTCGTCTCGGTCCTGGAACGACAACAAAACTGTCACTTTCTAACACTGGCTGCGTTTAAAACAATAAGAGATAAGATAAGATTATCCTTTATTTCTCCCTCAATAGGGTAATTCACTTTGTGCAGCAGCAGTACACTCAACACACTACGGAAGAGTATAAGGGCCAGACAGGAGAAAAATAAAAATAATATTTTACAGGAGGAAGATTTTTTTTTCATTATGCACTTTGAGAAAAGTCGAAATGTCGAGCATTATTTGCAAGACCTGATAGTGCCTTATGTTCCTGGCAGAGCTCTCCGCTCCCAGAGTGCAGGTTTACTCGTAGTTCCTAGAGTATCCAAATGTAGATTTGGAGGGCGTTCTGCTATCAGGCACCATTACTATGGAACCAACTTCCAATCTGGGTTAAGGAGGCTGACACCACCTCCACCTTTAAAACTAAACTTAAAACCTTTCTGTTTAGTAAAGCCTATAGTTAGTGTTTAGTAAACCTCTAGCTGGTGTTGGTAAATCTCTAGGTAGTGTAAACTCTAGTGTGTTAGAGTCACTCCTGTAGTTTCTTGTGCTGGCCCCCCCTTCTCTTCTCTTTTTTCTCTTTTGTACATGTTGCAGCATCCTCTGCCGGTGGCGAAGAGCATCTCTGAATGCAAAACACCGGATCCTGCAGTGTGGGAGTGAGGGGGGCAGGGTAACGGCCCCTTTTGGGTGGGGGAGAAGGTTCGTCCCTCAATACTCCTCTCCCTGGCCCTGCCCCTTTTCAACCTTTCCCCGACCCTGCACCTAACCTGGGACTTGCTGATTGGGCCGGAGCTTCGGGAGCTGCGTGCTGGCCTGTGGTCCCCACCCCTGGTCATCCCGTTGCTGCTTCCACCTGCCTGCTGTGCTGTTGCCGTCCCCGACCCCCGGTCTGGCCCTCGGCAGGAGGGTCCCCCCTTATGAGCCTGGTCCTGCTCAAGGTTTCTTCCCTCCTAAAGGGGAGTTTTTTCTTGCCACTGTTTGGCTTAAGGTTTTTCTCCCACTAGGGGAGTTTTTACCTGCCATTGTTTATGTAATAATTGCTTGGGGGTCATGTTCTGGGTATGGGTCTCTGGAAAGCGTCTAGAGACAACTTTTGTTTTATTAGACGCTATATAAATAAAATTGAATTGAATTGAATAGAAATCGAGAAAAAGGTTGAAATGTCCAGATTAATGTTGAAGTACAATTTCGAGAAAAAAGTCGAAATGTTGAGAAAAAAGGCGAAATATCGAATTTATTAACGAAATTGTATTTCAACATTAATCTTGTGTGCACAATAAAAAGAAATCTTCCCATCTCAAATATTTTTTCTCCTGCATGGCCTTAAAGGTATTGTGACATCATTTTGAACATGCTTTTAACACTATTAAAAGTCTTGGCCAACATCCCTCAAATGTGTCTAAAAGAGTGTAACAAGAAAAACTTCACTCTAGTACTCTTTTCCTGGCTTTTTATTACAGTGTTTTTTTGCCCCGTGAAAAATGCTTCCTTTCCCCCCTTTCCTGTCAATCATTGCTCCGCTCCTCCTCCAAACCTCCTCCTCCTCCAGCCATACGCTCACAGCGGCGTCGGAGAGTTATGCCGCGTTCCATTTGTCCTCGGAAGTGGGGATTTACTAGTTCCCAGTCGGAATTTTCAACTGAAACGCCCCTCGAAGTGGGATTTCCCACTGGGAAAGTGGGAGAAGCTTCACCACCCCCCAGTTACCATTCAAAGATGGCTGCTATTCCCAGTTCCCAGTTCCTATTTCCGAGGTAAATGGAACGCGGCATTAAGCCGAGAGCGACAGGCGAAGCATGCACGGAAAAGCAGGAGGGCGAACCACAGCAAACAATCATAAAAATAAAGGCATGCAAGCAGCACTGTCCCCTTATCTTAAGTCCAGTCAGTGGCCGCGGGTCTTCTTAGCAGTTTTCCTCCGGTGATTAGAACAAAAGAGGCTCTAAACAGCTCCTTGTTAAGCCTCATTTATGGTTCCGCGTTAAATCGACGCAGAGCCTACGCCGTAGGGTTCAGCGTATGGTGCGCGTCGCCGCGTAACCTTACGCCGTAGGCTCTGCGTCGGTGTAACGCGGAACCATAAATCAGCCTTTATGGTGCGCTGGAGAGGAGCGGAGGCAGGGAGCTGGGTGGAGGGGGCGGTGATTTAGCGGGCCCTGACGTCACGGCCCGCCACCAAACCAGGTGCGCCGTTTTTGCACAGTTATGCGGAAAATCCCAGAAAGCACACAATACACTGAATGTTAAAAGTTCGTTGTTTTTTGGGTGTAATTGATGTCAAGACACCCAACAAAACACAAAAAATCAAGAAAAATGTGTTTTTCATGTCACAATCCCTTTAAAACTTTTCCATAACACACACATCTGCATGTGAGGAAAGGGTAAAGAAGTCAAAAATATATAATTACGAAATACATTGGAATGAAAAATAAAAAGTAGTACAGTACAGGAAAGAAAGAAAAACAGTGCAAAAAAAAGCAGGTAGCATGTGTATGAGGTAGACAGATATTGCACATGTTGTTATTGTCCATTGCTACTGATACAAGAATGAACGGAAAGCCTGACTTCTGCCTGGTAAGTGACAAAAAGCAGTTCTATAAAGGGAATGCGCATGACGTCACAGATGCGACTTCACAGCGGGTTACGCCCACTGAGTGTCAGAAAGACTGAGTGTCAGAAAGATTGAGTGTCAGAAAGACTGAGTGGCAGCGTAAACTTTCAGTTTGAGCAACTGGAAAACATCTAAAATTTGAAAGAGCTGTTGTTCAATCGACTTTACTCATACAGTAGATTTGGCAAGAAATCGGAATTATCGTTTTACAGACTGCTGAAAAATAAGCTAAAGAGAGACGAATGGATCGCTGCAATTCACAGAAACAACTGGATTCCAGGAACCGAAACGGATTTGCGGTTCCCATTTTGTATCAGGTAATGTTGGATTTTTGGGTATCTAACGTTAAACGGTCAAATCATAAGGTTCGGTGTCCTCATCACTTTAATTTCTACAACAAATCCTGCCTTGAAGTCGGACCAAGCGCCAAGACTTTAGTATGCCTTCAAGCTTTGCTTCGTGTGTTTCCCCGGCGTAGAAATTAAGTACATATAAATATCAGGAAACTGGATTCGTGGCCAAATATTAATGTCCATGGACCACTGGTTCTTGGGGTAACTGTACCAAATATTAATGTCCATGGACCACTGGTTCTTGGGGTAACTGTACCAAATATTAATGTCCATGGACCACTGGTTCTTGGTAACTGTACCAAATATTAATGTCCATGGATCACTGGTTCTTGGGGTAACTGTACCAAATATTAATTTCCATGGACCACTGGTTCTTGGTAACTGTACCAAATATTAATGTCCATGGATCACTGGTTCTTGGTAACTGTACCAAATATTAATGTCCATGGACCACTGGTTCTTGGGGTAACTGTACCAAATATTAATGTCCATGGACCACTGGTTCTTGGTAACTGTACCAAATATTAATGTCCATGGATCACTGGTTCTTGGTAACTGTACCAAATATTAATGTCCATGGACCACTGGTTCTTGGGGTAACTGTACCAAATATTAATGTCCATGGACCACTGGTTCTTGGTAACTGTACCAAATATTAATGTCCATGGACCACTGGTTCTTGGGGTAACTGTACCAAATATTAATGTCCATGGACCACTGGTTCTTGGTAACTGTACCAAATATTAATGTCCATGGACCACTGGTTCTTGGTAACTGTACCAAATATTAATGTCCATGGACCACTGGTTCTTGGTAACTGTACCAAATATTAATGTCCATGGACCACTGGTTCTTGGGGTAACTGTACCAAATATTAATGTCCATGGACCACTGGTTCTTGGGGTAACTGTACCAAATATTAATGTCCATGGACCACTGGTTCTTGGTAACTGTACCAAATATTAATGTCCATGGACCACTGGTTCTTGGTAACTGTACCAAATATTAATGTCCATGGACCACTGGTTCTTGGTAACTGTACCAAATATTAATGTCCATGACCACTGGTTCTTGGGGTAACTGTACGGGTCACTGTCAAGTCCAACTGACTTTAATTTAAGCCGATAATCAGCTGTTATCCCATCTAACATACTAGTTGCAGACATTTCTGCCACTCAGTGCAAGTAAGGGGGGTCCAGTGGGAAAGTGACGTCAATGCAGATTGCAGACCCTCTATTTTGAGGAACCAGACACCCACCTGGCAGATCCGGTCGGCGTGGACCGAACACTGGGCCACCAGGAAGAAACCGGGAGGGCAAACGGTGCACTTCTCACAGCGTGGCCGGCCGGTGCCGTAAGCGCAGTACTCCTCGGGTCCACAGCTGCCGCAGGCCCGCTGGCGCCGGCCCACCTGGCGGCAACGAGAGATAAACGGAACAGCAGCGGTTAACCTGACGCCACAGACGTAGACGGGACGAAGTAGGGGAAGCCTTGGAGTTCACTGACATGAAATATGATCTTTATCAGAGAATTACACTCAAATGACATGTTCAGCAATCATAAAGGATTTGTGATGGAAAATTCAGCCTTGGCTACTTGATTAAACCAAAACTGCTGAGAGCAGCAAAATGTAGCCTCGGCCCAATAGTGTACAGACTGGTACTCAAACCGATGAACACTGACCTTAAAGATGTTTCTGTCGACTTGAATCGTAAGAATGAATCATCCTTTGTCCCTTAAAATCATTATACTTTCTTTGTTTCATCATCACTCTGCATCAAGATGCCTGATGTATATTCTGACCCTTTTACATGCAACTGTTCAATAAAATCTACTGAAATCTGGATCATCTCTCACATCTTATTCTTAGTAACTTAGAGGCTCAGTTTCACCAAGTTGGAAAGAACATATCAAAGAGCATTTGATGGGTTTTCCCACAACCGTGTCTTTATTACCTTGCTTGAAAGAAACATCTCCTGGATGCACTCCAATCCACGCCCTTCAGCTCGTTTCATTAAATGGACTCCACGTATGCAAATGTACTGACTGGCATTAGCTGTGGATGGCGTAGTCATTCTTGAGGTTCACTATACATGTTTAATGGGTGCGCTGAATGAAAACACTACGCATTATAATAGTGGGATATCTACGGAAGAGTATTAGGGCTAGGCAGGAGAAAAATAAAAATAATATTTTAGAGGAGGAAGAGTTTTTTTTCATTATGCACTTGGAGAAAAAAGTCAAAATGTCGAGATTAATGTTGAAGTACAATTTCGAGAAAAAAGTAAAAATGTTGAGAAAAAAGTAAAAATTTCGTCAATAAAGTTGAAATGTTGAGAGAAAAAAGGCGAAATTTTGACTTTATTTTTGAAATTGTACTTCAACATTAATCTCGACATTTAGACTTGTGCACAATAAAAAAAAAATCTTCCCCTCTCAAATATTTTTTCTCCTGCCTGGCCCTGATACTCTTCCGTAGATATCAGAGTGCCTTGTGGTTGTTCATTATTGTGCCTTAGCCGAGGCTCAGACCACATTTCAGAGCAAATGAATGCAGAAGAGCTGCTTGATTCCAGAGGTCGTGCTGGTACCTGCCCTGCCTGTCCTGCAGACATCTTCCTGAGTTTCCCCTCAGGTTTTTGCTGCTTTATTAACTTTCATAGGAACATAATTGGGACCTTTTTACGTCTTTTTCAACCTTCCTCTCACCTCCATCACGCTGGCCTCCATGTCCACCTTGTGTAAAGAGAGAGCCTGCTGCGTCTGAAGGCCTTCAACCCCCCCACTCATGGTATCCATGGAAACCACGGGGCTGTCCTGCTCTCCCTGGAGGTTCTGGAAAGATGTCTGTTTGAAACTGTCCATCAGCATGTTGTACTGCGCTTTAACCTGGAAGTCAGAGAAATAAAAGCACAACCTGTGATAACAAATACAATGCATGATCCACACGTGGCCTCAGTTGTTTTCTTTTCTTTTTTGTATATTGTTGATACTGATATATTCATTTATAAATGGGTATATTTATATCAGTGAGTGTATATAGGTGTGAGGATGTTATATATATATATACATATATACATATATATATATATATATATATATATATATATATATATATATATATATATTATATATATATATACATATATATATATATATATATATATATATATATATATATATATATATTAGGGGTGTGCAAACAAGGGTACCTCACGATTCGATTCGATTTCGATTATTGGAGCTTCGATTCTTCGATTCTTCGATTATAACGATTGTCGATTTGATTTGATTATTGGTGCCACGATTCTTCGATTATTGTGATTTTTAATGCTTTTTTCCATACAAGATTGATTTTGTCTTCATCTGTGGCTACATTTGTAAATAAATAGCCAATCAATTAACTCAGTTCCTCTAACAACACTCATTAAGTAAATAACAAGGTTGTTTGAACATTTGACATGTACTTTTCAAAGACACAAAATAATTTATTTTATGACTATGTAAACATTTGCTCTTTGACTTACTTAACTTTGACCAGGGAAAGCTGCACTTGCATGAGAGCGCCCTCTATTGGCGGGAAACACTGAAAACGGTCAAGCCCTGGATTTAATGAGTTCATTAATTCAAGTAAACAAGATATGTACTTCCATCAAATTTATTTAGTGTAAACATATCTGCCATATTTCAAGTGAACAATAAGAAATGTGCATTCTTGAAAATGAAATGATTCAGCAGCTTATTAAGTCTGGAATCTGGATAGGATAACTTAAAAAAAAAAAAAAAAAAAAATTATTAATTTTCTTTTTTTTAATTAAATTACAAATTAAATTAATCGATTCCAAATCGTCACGTGACGCATCACGATGCATCGACACATCAATGAATTGCACCCACCTCTATATATATATATATATATATACACATATATACTGTATATATATATATATATATATATATATATATATATATATATATATATAGATATCTTTTGTTTTTTGTATAGAAATTAAATTAATTTTGGTTATAATGAAATATAGTTTAAGGGGTAGGATTTAATACGTTTTTACTTCTTCCTACTCCTTTTCAAGCATGTTAATTATGATGGATGCATGTTTTTTATTTATATTTTTGTCTTTTTTTTCTTATTTACATTTATTTATTATTGATCATTATTGTTTGGTTTTGTTTTCACTACCGTTTCATGTTCAAAATAAAATTCCAATTCAATTCAGTTGCACCCAGCAGGGGCAGCAATTATCCAGACTTGATGAGGGGGTTTCACTGCCAACATGTTTCTCCCTGTAATTGCCAGCAGCCTTACTTGCTCCATCTGCTGGGACATGGTCCTCTGCTGCTCCAGGATCTCCCTCTGCTGGCTCACCAGCGCCCCCTGCTGCTCGGCCAGCAGCCTCTGCAGCTCCCGGACCTCGGCCTGCTGCCCCTGCAGGGCGTCCACCAGCTTCTCCTGGCTCTTGGACAGCTGCAGCTGCAGGACGATGGCGTCCTCGGACGGAACCTCGTTGGTCCCTGAAGGCACAGGAAGAACAGGCAAACAGCAGCTGAGGTGGTTGTTGTTGTTATTTTCTCGTGATTTGTGTTGTGGAGCCTCTCAGAGCCCAAGGCATAAGCGAACTAATGGCCCTTTTCCACTAGTATCTACTCAGCTCGCTTCTACCCGCCACGCCCCGTCTTGCGCTTTTCCACTACGGGCCGAGGCGGGTGGAGCCGTGCTAAGCAGATACTTTTTCTGTATCTATTCTGCCGATGTTCTAACTGGGCTGAGCCGGGACTATATCTGCCGTCATCACCCTCCGCGCCACTGATTGGTCGGGGGGCGGGGCCGTCATCACCCTCCACGCCACTGATTGGTCGGGGGGCCGTCAGACGTTTGAATCAGGAAGCGGGAGTCAGCGCGAGGCGACTCGCGGCTCGTGGCGATTTTATTATACAGCGCAAAAGTCTGTTTGGTGATCTAACTCTGAGGTGCAGATGTTCATAAACCTGGTGACTGACGAGAGAATTAAAAAAGGGATGTAGACGGGCTGTTTTACTCTCAGCCGCTCGCGGCTCCAGCTGATTTCTCATCTGCGCCGACATGAACAAAGCGGTTGCGCAATCAAGTACGTCACAGCAGCTTCACCCCAACCTGCACACTTCTCCCCTGGATGTGGAAAAACACACGGGGACAAAACGGGTGGAGCCGGGATGAGGCGGGACGAGCCGTGTCGGGCTGAATAGGTACTAGTGGAAAAGCGCCATAAGCGGCTGCTTAAGGCCCCGTGACCACTAGGGGGCACCCAAGAGTTAAAAAAAACATATTTTTTTTACATGTGAGTGATGATTCATACATTATCAAAGCTATGTTATTGTAAAAAAACACAATAATGAATATTATTACATGAACAATATTATGTTAACAGACTACTTTGTATCTGAGGAGTAGGTTGAAGTCCCACCATGTCGCAAAAACGATGTCACATTTAGATTTCTTTCTCCCTAATTTTACCAAAAGCTTTTGCAGATTTTTACATAGTTTTCTGAACTAATTATTTAACTTATGTTTGATTTTTAAGCAATTTTCGTTACCTTGTTTCTGGTACCTCTGTTAATTTACATCATTATTTAAGTATTTGTTTGATTTTATTTGTTTATTCTATTTAATAATGTCTGTTTTTGTACATTTTAATTTATTCTTGACGAGGTACTGTTTATCTAAGTTGAGTGATTTTAATTATACTTGTGTTGAACTTAACTGTTGTTGTTCCACTTCAAATTGCTGTTGCAGTTTATTTAAAACCAAAAATAAAGTAGATAACGTGTTTACAGTAAATGGTTTATAAATGATCTATTGGATTATTTTGTTTCTTTTAGTAGACCTACACTGTAGATGACACTCAGTATCACACTTAGTACTATATCACTTTAAATATTAAGTGTAAATCAACCCCAGGCTGCTCTTGTAGCTGAATTTGCTCCATTTCAGATTAAAAACCATAGATGGTAAAAACCTGCCAGGCTGACAGTAGGATGATGGAAACAACTCTGCTGCAACTGTGCAGCTCTCTGACCTTTGACCTGTTGCTTCTCTGTGTGGCCAGTAGGGGCAGTTGCTGACTTTGTAAAATATTAATAGAAAGATTTTTCAAGTTTGTTAATCTGTTGTTCTGCTTCCATGGTCTAAATCACTGTGGATTACAATCTAACTACAACAAAAAGTTCTTACATCTAGTTTTACAAGTGTATTTGTAATGACAGGGAAGAACATGGAAGAAGTTTATAGTGGGTGTGTGAATGATCAATAATACAGGACTGTCTCAGAAAAGAATATTGTGATAAAGTTCTTTATTTTCTGTAATGCAATTAAAAAAACAAAAATGTCATACATTCTGGATTCATTACAAATCAACTGAAATATTCAAGCCTTTTATTATTTTAATATTGCTGATCATGGCTTACAGTTTAAGATTAAGATTCCCAGAATATTCAAATTTTTTGAGATAGGATATTTGAGTTTTCTTAAGCGGTAAGCCATGATCAGCAATATTAAAATAATAAAAGGCTTGCAATATTTCAGTTGATTTGTAATGAATCCAGAATGTATGACATTTTTGCATTACAGAAAATAAAGAATTTTATCACAATATTCTAATTTTCTGAGACAGTCCTGTATGTATTATTGAGGGGCCCAAAATCAAATGTTGCTTAAGGCCCCACGGAGGCTTGTGGCGGCCCTGAAGCCTCTCATCCATGTGTTTCCAACCTGGCTTCATGTCGCAGGTGAGCTGGATCCAGGCCCCGCGCTCGGAGCCGGAGTCCTCCAGGAACTGCGCGGCTCTCTCCGTGACGCGCACCGGTGAGGACACCTGCTGCTGGGGGGGGGGACACCCCGGTCCCGCACACCCCCCTGCTGCACCCTCAGCACCCCTGGGCCGGTGGGACACCGTGGTGGGGCACGACCCCCCCGCGCAGCCGGGGTGGAAGACCTCCGCGGTGACGGTGCGCGGGTTGGTCCTCCTGGTGCCGTCAGCGCCGGCGCGCTGCGCGTACCCGCCGTGCTGCGGCTGGACCACGGTGTACGCCGCTGCGGGAGTCCTCTGGGCTTGGTGCTGACCCAGGAGAGCATCCTGCTGGTAGTTCGGGTGCCTCAGTCCCGCCCTGGACTGCGCCGGGTGCGGCTGCAGCCGGCGCGGCGGGGGCGCACCCGTGCGCCCTTGGCACTGCGCTCCGACGCACGGGCCGGGGAGGCAGCGCGGGCCCCGGCACGGCTCAGCTGCGCCCCCCTCGCAAAGTACAGTGATAAGAAAGAGAGAAAAGGCTGCAGAGATCCGTGCCATGTTGCAATCCTCCAAAATCCGTCAAAAAGGGAAAGGAAACGGGTGGATGGAGGCTGTCCTTCACTCCCTCAGTCTCGTAAATCCAGTTAGATCCTCTCCGGGAGGAAGAAGTGCATGATTGCAGCCCCCGTGTGCAGCATAATACCTGTAACTCAGCTTGTTTCCAGCAGCTTCTGCCCCCTTGCCCCCTCTGCAGACGGCTTTGGTCTGGCCCACATGTGGCGCCCCCTGTTTCTAATTGGCAACAGGTTTTGCTCCTAGTCTTAAATTAACCCGTAGCGTTCCCGGACATACCACTCCGCTCAGTCACAAATTCCTTTTAGAAAGCAGTGCATGTGGTTGATATTTGCACCATTGTGATGTTATTTTTATTCTCACACCCTGAAGGTCATCCAAGAGTCCACAAGTGAGTGGCAGCCTTCAATTCCTAGAGACTTGTAACGATTCTCCTGCGCAATAAACCATCCTCTCTTTCTTTTTTAGCCTTATTCTCCCTCTCTCCTTTTTATTTTTCATTCTGAAGACAGGATCACCCCTGTGGATTTTAACAGGCCGTGTCAGAATTAAAAAGGGCATCAAAGCTTTCATCTTGTGTACTGGATGGGGATGCAGGACTTTTAAAACACAGCCCTCCGACACTGAAGCCCAAACCTCTTGTCCTGTAAAATGCAAACTTTATTAGAGGTTATTGCCACTCTCATTTCCCCTCCCTGACTCCAAATGGCTTTAATATACACTGTCAGCCACATCTGAAAAACCCAAATGTCCCCCTTTCTTCTCATTTTCCAGGAAAAAAGGCACAAATTCACTCCCTTTAGGTTAGTTCATCTCTAGTAATTAGAAACCCTTCTAAAGTGCTCATAAACAGTGGTAGATGCACTGAGCAGGAAATTGTGGACTTACTTTTCAATTAAGTTAAATTAAAAGTAAGCTTTGTACACACATGCATGCTCAGCATCGCTGGTGACTTGGATGTTGGAATGATATCAGTCACTTCATGCTGGTGTTGTCATCTCCAGGGTCTGTTTGTGAGACTTTACTCAATGGGATTTATTTCTAAAGAAAGATTTGCATTTAAAGCAAAGCACTTTGTAAGGTTTTCTCTTACACCTCTACAAAAGTGACACCAGGGAAGCAGTAATGATTGCTGGAGAAAATGTGATTCAGGATGCCGATCACTTCCATGTGTTTTGGGATTGCAAGGTTATTGTACCCGCAGTGTTTCTCAATCCTGGTCCTCGTGGACCCCTCTCCTGCATGTTTTAGATGTTTCCCTGCACCAACACACCTGATTCTAATTAATGGTCCTCATCAGCTTGTCACCAAGGTTTGCACAACTCTGTTGATGACACAGGTACTTTTATCACGGTGTGCTGAAGCAGGGAAACATCTAAAACATGCAGGACAGTGGCCCACGAGGACCAGGATTGAGAAACACTAAATGTACCCTATTGGGGGGAAATTCACAAACACATTAATAATATATTTGAAGTCAAAATTCCTAACCAGTTTGATACTCTATATGGGTGACGTCCAATTTGAGGAGTGGAATAACAAAGATAAGAAACTGCTACAGATTCTCCTTGCAGCGAGCAAAAGAGCTGTTACAAGGAGGTGGATAAAACCTGAATCCCCCACTATAGATGAATGGATAGAAATAATATATGAAATATATGGAATGGGAAAGTTGTCATTCTTTCTAAAAATGGACAAGGAGAAATTTGACCAGATGTGTCTAAGTGGACTGAGAACATAAAACCTATTAGGTCTGACTTTTGCTAACTTGACAGAAATAAGGAGTGGGATCAAAATGTGTTTTGTAATATGATTTATTGATATAATCTACAGCACGATCTTTACTCATTCTGCTTTGTGTGTACATTTTCTGTATGTAATATTTAAGATGAGAAGCTTTCCCTGTTCCATGTAAATATTTTACAAAGAAAATTCTGGGAAGAGCCAGGAGGCAAATTAGACATCAGAAGTTCTACAAAAATGCTAAAAAGCACATTTTCTGGTCATGCCCACATGTTCAGCCTTTTTGGAAGGAAGTAGGCAAGTTAATATTAGAGATCCTGGATTTGAGGACTGATTTCTCTTTCCCGCTGTTGTACCTCGGACACATTCCACAAGCACTCAGTAAAGATATTTGTGGTCGTAAGTAACAAAGCAATAACGAAGTCCTGGCTTCAGGAGAAGAAGACTTTCACTCTTCCACTCCAAAAGGAGAAAAGGGACATGTATTGGCGTAAATGGGATTTTTATAACATAGACACTCAATAATTCTAACTCTTGGCTGAGACGACCTGACCACTGAACTGTACTTGTAATCTTGTTTTATTCTTATATTGACTGGATTGTCAATGGAAAGCGTCTAGAGACAACATCTGTTGTATTAGACGCTATATAAATAAAATTGAATTGAATTGAATTGAATTGAATTGAATTGTACATTGTCTCGCCCCAGGCCTCTTTGCTGTTGTTGTTTAGGGCCCGAGCACTGACAGTGCGAAAGCCCTATTGTATCTGTAGGAATTTTCTTTTCCTTTTTTTTTTTCCTCGTTATTTTCCTTCTTCCGACGAAATGAAGGCCTTTTTTCCCCCTAAACGTGCCCCAAAAGTCACCAAATTTTGCACCCAATGCGAAAAATGTGATATTTAATGGTTTGCATTAATGGGCGTGGCCTAATGGCTCAACAGCGCCCCCTAGAAAACTTTGTGCCTCAAGCCCCACAATACGGTTTGACGTACATGCACGGAAATCGGTACAGACCTGTATCATGTCGCAACTTAAAGAAAAGTATCTTGGAGCCATGGCTGAAACCCAACAGGATGTCAGCCATTTTAAATTAATCGTGTAATTTTGGTACAATTTATGCCCCTTCGGCAGTTAATACGGCCCGAACCGTAACGTGCACCCAGTTATGTTATACATCAAAATGTGCGTCTCCATCCTGCGACGACGCACATTACTTTTCTCAGTCAAAAGCGTTACCGTGGCGACGATAGACGCCAAAAAGCGTGCCCCCCCTTCATCTGATTGGTCGATATGTGATAGTTCCTACTTTCTGCCACAACTTTTGAATGGTTTGATATAGAGTCGTGGTTGATTTTATCCGCTAAATGTCCAGTCCTGAAGAATCTACATCAAGTCATACAAGCTTCCACTGCAGCCTGAACGTGCACAAGGGTGGAGGACCCGTTCATTGATGCTTGCAGATTTAATTTTTTTTATTCTGCTTGATTGTTTTATACACAAAATCGAAGGATAAGAGTTTAAAAAAAAAAGAAGTACTACAAAATGTCATGCCCATGTTATGTTAACTTACTTGAAGTGATTTTGACGCTATGTAAATCTGCATCTGTGAAATCAAGGCTTTTCCAAATAAAAGAGAAAAAAAAAGAGAAAAAGCAAAGCACCACAGCCATTCATTTTCCCAACAACATGCCTATAATATTTGCATATCTCACACATGATGCAAACAGTTCTGCTTGGTCTTATCTGTTCTTTGTGAGCAGAATCTATTTAGTTTGAGGGTCCACTACTGTTGAACAGTTTATTATCATTTGATAGTACTGTTATGCTGTTGTTCACCATGGAAACATAATAACTTAAGGCAGGGCAGAGAGGAATCAGTAATCCCATGGAAACCACCTCACATCGGGGGAAACCTGAAACACGTGTCCGGACGGAGGGCCCGGTGTGGAAGCACAGCTTCTTTCATCAGCCTGTTTTCAGGAAAATTCTTTCAGCAACTTTGATCGAGAAAGTTGATAAACGTATAAATTTGGAAGGCGTTTCAGGCCCTTCATTTGTGGCGTGCGCACATCGCGTTCACAGCCTCAGCAATCGACTTCTGCTTTTAACATGAAGGCCAACATAAAATCTGAGAGTCATAATCACCTCATGCTGCATCAGCCGTACGAGCCATACGTGCATCTTAAAGCTCTGCCACGCACGTGTTTCCAGTTACGCTGCCTGAAAGAAGCTCAGAGGCAAAGCTCAGTTCTTCAGACCGCAGCGATGTAAACATGACATCTACAAACATGAACACATGGACAGAATGGAGAATAATCTGCTCTGTTTTTAGATCGTGCCTCAGTCAGACTCCTGCTGTTTGATGAGGAACATTTACAGGCAGTGTTGTGCTAGTTACTGAAAAATAGTAACTAGTTACCGTTACTAGTTACTTCATTAAAAAAGTAACTCAGTTAATAACTCAGTTACTTAGACCAAAAAGTAATGTGTTACTATGAAAAGTAACTTTTTAGTTACTTAAAATAAAAACATTATTTTAAATGCTCCCATTAATGCCCTTTAGCCTTCATTTCAGCAGGTACTGTATGGATTTACATTGTGCATCGTGTTCTGCATTCTGATTGGCTAAACAGTCTCCCCGCTTCTTCACTTCCTGTATCAATAACTTTGGTTGCTTAGCAACATTGCTGAGAACGGAAAATGAGCTTCAGCAGCAGCTCAGGAACGGGAACTTAGATGAATCGTTCATTACAGTCTCAGATATAATCCATGGTGTCGGTTTATAAGAATCTTTTTGCCCAGAAGAAAAAAGAGCGATAACAACGACCCATAACTATTTTCTTCTCTCGAAAAAACACTCCTGCACCGCGGCTTTAGGAGAAAAAGACGCTACAGAGTCGGGATGCAGCGGCTCAGAAGAGCAGGAATACGTGCGAGGCGGTGCTGATCTCCGCAATTTGAAGCCTTCTATAATAATTGTAAAAAGAATTTCACTAACCACAGGTTCTTTTTGGAACGTAACCGCTGCGAAAAACCAGGGATTACTGTAATGACAATATCTCCACGTTGCAAAACTCTCCTTCTCTTGGCTCACTATGACCGTCATGTTTTTGAACGCACACACACTATGTCTCTGGGGGAAAAAAAGCTTCACTGTAGCCAGAAATAACGGAGTAACGCACCGTTTGGTAACGGTAACTGCGTTACTGAATTTAAAAAGTAATGCGTTAGAGTATTAGTTACCGCAAATCTAACGGCATTACTGTAACGCATTACTAAATAACGCGTTAGTCCCAACACTTTTTACAGGTATTGTAATACTTTCAAAGGCTTTTATCAGGAGATAACTCCTGCAGGCCGCAGTCTGACACTAGATGTATCCACGACCGCCAGCGCGTCGCCGCTGGTGTCAGCTCCGCACCGGCCATGATTTCTGAGAGGAATCCTTACAAGGAGATGCTCCCAGAACTTGCTGGACAACTTTGAACATCCTAAAGCCTGATTTAAGCAGAGCTGGGTAGAGGAGCCAAAAATTGTACTCAAGTAAAAGTACTGTTACTTCAGAATAATATGACTCAAGTAGAAGTAAAAAGTAGTCATCCAAATAATTACTTGAGTAAAAGTAAAAAAGTACTTGGTGAAAAAACTACTCAAGTACTGAGTAACTGTTGAGTAATGTCTGATTAATTTTTGTAACAAAACCATTCAAACAAAAAAAGGCAAATTAAATCAATAAAATAATACAATAAATTAAAATTAATAAAACATATCTTAAATTAAAATAATCTTAAAGTAAATTCAAGTACTTTAATACATAATAAAATAAATAAAATAACAGAATAAAAAAAATGAATAAGCACAAGTAGCACAAAATGTCAAGCCTTTGTACTTTTCTTTTTTAACCAGGCAGAACTAGAACAAACATGAACTCATAGAAACTCTGTGTGTGTTTGAGTCTGTGTAAATGTGACAAAACATGCAAAAACAAACATTTTTCCCAAAGAATCACCCAGTGATGTCATGAGATTGACGCGTACGTGGATAAAAGGGATAAAAGAAAAGTAACAGCTCAACGTAGCCTAATGTAGCGGAGGAAGAGTAACAGTTTCTTCTTCACAAATCTACTCAAGTAAAAGTAAAAAGTATAGTGATTCAAAACTACTCCTAAAAGTACAACATTTCCCAAAACTTACTCAAGTAAATGCTACAGAGTAAATGTAACTCGTTACTACCCACCCCTGGATTTAAGGTTCCGCGTTAAACCAATGCAGAGCCGTTGCCGTTGCCGTTGCCGTGACGCCGTCGTGAACCCTCAGACTTCTCCGTCACTCTATTTTCGCCATGGTGCAGTACCCCCCCAGAGCACTAGGGGGTGCGTTCTTTTCCTGAATGGTTTATCGTCGTCTGTAGTTGATTCTCTGCTTCTTGAGGCCAACTTTTTCCGCAGGCGGACGTACTTGTTTCTGAGGTTTTTCCACCTGTTAGGATTTCATGAAATTGTTAAAAGCTCAAAGCATTTCCAACACTGTTGGGCTTTCTCTTTATATTCAAAGTAGCCCAAGTAGCAAGACACGGAGCCACCTCCTGGTGTTACGGGTAGATTCGAAGTTAAATACAATATACATACCATTGTTGAGAGGAGACATTGGGGGGGAAATAGGTGGTTTAGCATTGGGGGTTTTATCTGCCACCTGGGGTGGCACCCCAGGTGAGAGAAATAACAAAGGAGATAGAAGTGACACGTTTGGGGGTCTTTTCCCGTTCCCTCCACCAATGAAATTCACTTGCAAAGAACACCCCCTTTAGAGTATAAATTCAACTGGACTCATGAAAACGTCGTGCATTTCTCTCGTACCCACGTGGTCTAAGAGAAGTGTACCTCCGGCCAGAGACAAATGTACTTCCGGCCGGAAAAACCTTGTGCTTGACATGATTAAAAGTTGTATTAACCTGTGATTCTTTCCACTAGTCTTTCTTGATTCACCAGACAAACGAACACGTAAATCTTTCAATGGTGACCCTGAGACGTGATCTGGTTGTTTCCTGACTGTGGAATTGTGGAGAAGAGCCCTGGAAGTTTTCATGCAGACAACCAAAACCTGACTAGTCAAAATAAGGTAAGCAGAAACCGCTGATGAGTAGGAATTCTGCACATTGGATTTATCAAATTAATATTGGTTGTCTGATTGAATTTTTCTCAAGCTCATAAAGATTAAAAATAGGTTTTGTCTTTTGATGTGTCATGCACAACGTTCATTTTTCTGTTTTAGTTAGTTAAGTTGTGGGTTCAAGTCCCCCAGGTGAGATTCCTGTAAACGCTGTATTTTTCTGTTTAAATATTATTGTTTTGCTTGTCATGTATAATGTATGTCTGTTATTAATTTGCGCTCTCTCCCCCTGCGAGCCCCCCCCCCCCCCCCTTTTTTTTTCTTCAGGACTGATAGTCAGTCCTGCCCTTTTGTTTTGGGAAACGTCACAGTGGGTGGGAAGCGCCCCCACCAACATTGAGAAAGCCAGAGAGGTGACAAACAATGACCCCCAAGAGCCCAAGGTGTGTGCAGTGTGCTAAGTAGAGCTGCACTGGTTTCTGTGGGACCTTGACTGGAAAGTTACCCCTGGTACAGAACCACAGAAATCAACGTCGGATCCATCTCCTACGCTGCTTCAATGTGCAGCACTGTTCGTCTTCAGGTCAAAGACGACAAAGCTGTGTCGGCTGATGATATGAACTTCATCTGAATACGAGGTGGGCTCTCGCACAAGACGCTGACGAAGAAAAGACTGATGGATAACGACCGGGTCTTCTTCTAAAAAGGTGCAACTGTATCTGTCGAAACTATGCTTGGACACTGCCGAAGGTCTATCTGCTTACAGCTCTGGGAACAGCCTGTGGTGCTGAAAGGCCGAGGTTTTCTGCGGATGCCTGGTGTTGCAATATTAGGGTGATTATGGGTATACTGCACACACTCATTTCCTACTGTTTTGTTCCAATGGGTCATCGGTTTTACATACTTTTTCATAGAGCTGGTTGGATATTATTTTACGATTTTTTTTATTTTATTTTATGTTTTTCGGGGGATTAGTTTGAAAAGATGGTTATCTGTCCAAAGTGTGCCCATGCCTGTTGAAAGGGTTGAAAGAATAAGAACAAAAAAAATGGGGGGGATAGTAGACAATGTTAGTAGACAATGTTAATCGGTCATAGTGATATCAATCATAATAATTTCATATACTGATTAGTGGACTTAGTGCTAGTTTATGGTTTATATATGATCAACCTGTCTAAATGCTTTAACACACGGAGTGCATGAACCTACACTAAATTCTTTGAATCTATTATTTTCATAAACAGCAGGTGCATTTATGATATTAGATGTATTACGTCAGAGGAATACAAACTACTTGCATGCCATTTTTTCTAATAACTAACATCTGTTGTTTAAATTTGTTACAAAGGGGAAAGGCTCAACTGAGATTATAGATAGACAGTTATTACTTTACAACCTGTCCGTTCTGTTTTTTGAGACATACAGGGATCATGAAGTGGGTGTGCTCTCGTCTCCAGAAGAACAATGGATTATTTTTTTTGTTGCCTTAAACCTGGACACCTGGATTTCCCCATTTTTAACTGGGATGTATAACGGACTTGACACATGGTTATACTGATTTATTTAGTTTATTTGTGAAATGCTCATCCATTATGAGATGTACAATTGTCTACAATACGAATATTCAGACTTCCACAGCTTTAAATTTATGATTGTTGTTGAATGTATTTGTATATTAATCTGTATGTATGGTTCTTGATATTTGTGGGTTTTCTCTTTTGTTGCTCTGCTTGTATCTTCACATCTGGTGGTCATGTGTAATATTGCAGGATTGGGACTCTGTTTTGTCTATACAGCTAAGTAGGGTGTTCTTTTTATATAAGAAAGGGGGTACAAAAACAACACATACATTTTTATATCCCAGTGGACATTTTTACATGGTTGATTTGAAAAACATGAATTAATCATGTTTTGAGTGGAAATTGTTAGGATTTCATGAAATTGTTAAAAGCTCAAAGCATTTCCAACACTGTTGGGCTTTCTCTTTATATTCAAAGTAGCCCAAGTAGCAAGACACGGAGCCACCTCCTGGTGTTACGGGTAGATTCGAAGTTAAATACAATATACATACCATTGTTGAGAGGAGACATTGGGGGGGAAATAGGTGGTTTAGCATTGGGGGTTTTATCTGCCACCTGGGGTGGCACCCCAGGTGAGAGAAATAACAAAGGAGATAGAAGTGACACGTTTGGGGGTCTTTTCCCGTTCCCTCCACCAATGAAATTCACTTGCAAAGAACACCCCCTTTAGAGTATAAATTCAACTGGACTCATGAAAACGTTGTGCATTTCTCTCCGACCCACCGTGGTCTGACAGAGGTGTACCTCCGGCCGGAGACAAATGTACCTCCGGCCGGAAAAAACCTTGTGCTTGACATGATTAAAAGTTGTATTAACCTGTGATTCCATTCCACTAGTCTTTCTTGGTTCTCCAGACAAACAAACACGTATTCTTTCACACCCCTTTAAGCAGTCCGCCACGTCCAGGCCAATGTTCATCGATATCTCCCTCCAAGAATTTTGTGCCATCTGGCAATCCTTGTAGCGAGGTGACGAGGAATTGTAAAGGTGGTCATATTTACAGACTTCCTCAATGAGTCGCTCCTCGACTTGGTCCATGTTGATAATGTTCTGTCCGTGTACGACAACAAGATGTTTAAAAATGGCAGGGATGGCGCAGTCGGAAATGCGTTGCTACCAAACAAACCGATCACAGCCCTCTCTGTCTGTGTTGGGTCTGCGTCGCCTCGATGCATAGTTACATTTTTTGGGAAGTGCAGGTCAGGCTACGGCATAGGCTACGGCGTAGGCTACGGCGTAGGCTACGGCGTAGGCTACGGCGTAGGCTACGGCGTAGGCTAAGGAGTAGGCTCTGCGTTGATTTAACGCAGAACCATAAACCAGGCTTAAGGCTTTGCTCACTGCAGTCAAACTTCTCTCCTTTGGGGTAATTATCTTACCTTAATTCTTGCCATTGACCCAGTCTTTGTACCTTTTGAACGCATAAAAACGCAATTCTTGCCATTGTAAGAATGAGATGTACCTGCTGTACTCTACTGCCCTTACTTTTTAACAACTTATGCATTTTATTATTTTACCTCTTTTCTTATCATTTTATTTCATTTTATTTGTTATTTACTGTTTAATTGTGTCTTGCCGCTTATAATGTTGATGTAAAGCACTTTGAATTACCTTGTGTTGAATTGTGCTATACCAGGGGTCGGCAACCCGCGGCTCTAGAGCCGCATGCGGCTCTTTAGCGCCGCCCTAGTTGCTCCCTGGAGCTTTTTCAAAAATGTTCCTTTTCTCTTCTTTTCTCTTTTTTCCTCTTTTTCTCTTTTTCTCTTTTTTTTCTTTTTTTCTTTTTTTCGTTCTATTCTTTTCTCTTCCTTTTTCCTTTCCTTTTTAATCTCAATATTTTTTTTTAATTTTTTATTTATATAAAAAATCTCGATATTTCTCATTTTTTTCGAAATTTTGACTTTTTTCTCAACATTTCAACTTTTCTCTCGACATTTCGACTTTTTTCTAAAGATTGTATTTCAACATTTTCAACATTAATCTTGACATTTCGACTTTTTTCTCGACATTTCAACTTTTCTCTCGACATTTCGACTTTTTTCTCGAAGTGCATTATGAAAAAAAAAGATCTTCCCCCAGTTATAACTAATATAGAAACATGCAGCATGTGTTGTCTTCATTCTAAGGCTGATACAAGACCTTTCATTTTTTGCGGATCCAGACACATTTGTTTTTTGTGTTTTTGGTCCAATACGACTCTTTCAACATTTTGGGTTGCAGACCCCTGCGCTATACAAATAAACTTTCCTTGCCTCCTCAACACTTTCCTTCAGTAAATGTCAGTCTGCTCTTCTTCTGCAGAGGAAGCGTTTTGGGTGCCGCCGTGCTGCTCCGGGTCTGTTCCGTCACGTTGACCCGGGACCAGACTGCTGCCAAAGCTGGGGGGTTTGTTGGCACCAAAATGTTCACGTCACTGAAACCTTTTTTTCACTGTAAATTTAGTACATCTGTTTGCTTTTCACGAGAAACAGTGACACAGATGGAAGTTGCAAAAGTTGTTAAACCAACAATATTTGCAGCACCGCCAGAAGCTTTGGCCTTGGCTGCAGTCTCTCTAACTCTCTCTAAGGCCTGTTTCCTGATTTTTTTACAGGAAGTTCTGCTGATAAAGTGACGCTAATATGTGGTTATTTTTATAAAGTGACCTTTGAGTGTTTTACCGCTCACCCGCCGAGTGATGCTCCCGTGTGTAAAAGAGACAGAGAAGGTAAGAACATGTGCAGCTGTAAATCCAGATCTGTTATGATCCACACACATCTCGAGGGCAAACGACAGGCAGCCACCGCTTTAATCAGCGTACTTGCATCTGTGATACCTCAGTTCTTCTGTAAGTGCCTCGGCGTCTTGTATCTTTTTAGTCGTCTGCTTATTTTGAGGTGCCGGCCTCGTCGCTGGAGCTATTTCTCTTATGCACTGCAAAAACTCAAAATCTTACCTGGAATATTTGTCTTATTTCTAGTTAAAATGTCTCATTTTTAGTCAAAAAATCTCATTACACTTAAAACAAGAGTCATCACCAGAAAAATAACTTGTTATTTGACAATTTTCACCTGTTTCAAGTAAATTTTTACTTAAAATAAGTAGAAAAATCTGCCAGTGGAACAAGATTTATCTTCTCATTACAAGCAAAAAAATCTTGTTCCACTGGCAGATTTTTCTACTTATTTTAATTGAAAATGTACTTGAAACAGGTGAAAATTGTTGTTTTGTTCCAGTGATTAGTCTTGTTTTAAGTGTAATGAGATTTTTTTTGACTAAAAATGAGACATTTTAGCTAGAAATAAGACAAATATTCTTGTTAAGATTTTGAGTTTTTGCAGTGTGGTTCCTGCCATCCATTTGGGCTTGTAGACTGATTGTGCTTTCTTGATAGTTTCAAGTGATTCCTCTTTTTTGGTCAGGGCCTTTAAGAGTTAAATACTTGAGGAGCCACATCAGCGTTGTTTAAGACAAACACATGTTCTCTCACAGCAGCCAGTGGATGTATTGCAACTAATTACTACCTAACAGCAAGAAGCTGAGCCAGAAGGCGAGGGAAACATGCTGCTCTGCTGTCAGCAGGGAGGCAGTACCATCCCTTCCATGTTTACCAGGCTCTGTAAATCAATTATTCAGCTTGGGCTTTGTTTGCCTGCCTGTTTTCCTACCCGTCTGGAGGCGTTTTTCGTCTACGTCGGTGTCTGAGAACCACAAGAAGGACGAGGCAGCAGCTTGCTGACATGCCTGATGAGAGCGCTGGATTTACAAACAGTTGTGGTTTTGTGATGAAGGTTTTAATGATCTCGTTCCCAAACAAAACAATGCACGTAGTCGATGGCTGTGATCAGTACTTGCTGTACGGAAGAGTATTTATATTAGGGCCAGGCAGGAGAAAAATAAAAATAGTATTTTAGAGGAGGAAGATTTTTTTTTCATTATGCACTTCGAGAAAAAAGTTGAAATGTCGAGAAAAAAGTCGAAATGTTGAGAAAAAAGTCAAAATGTCCAGAAAAAAGTGGAAATGTTGAGAAAAAAGTGGAAATGTCGACAATAATGTTGAAATACAATTTCGAGAATAAAGTCGAATTGGCTTTACGATATTGATTTGAAACCCATATCACACAAATGCAGTTGCATAACTTCAGAAACGTCCACTTAACGTTACACTCCAAGGATGTAAGTTAGTTACACTGCAAAAACTCAAAATCGTAACATAATAACTTAATATTTGTCTTATTTCTAGTTAAAATGTCTCATTTTTAGTCAACAAAATCTCATTAAACTTAAAACAAGACTCATCACTGGAAAAAACAACAATTTTCACCTGTTTCAAGTAGATTTTCACTTGAAATAAGTAGAAAAATCTGCCAGTGGAACAAGATTTTTTTGCTTGTAATGAGAAGATAAATCTTGTCCCACTGGCAGATTTCTCTATTTATTTCAAGTGAAAATGTACTTGAAACAGGTGAATATTGTCAAATAACAAGTTATTTTTCTGGTAATGACTCTTGTTTTAAGTGTAATGAGATTCTTTGACTAAAAATGAGACATTTTAACTAGAAATAAGACAAATATTCCTGGTAAGATTTGGAGTTTTTGCAGTGTAATTAGTTCCGGCTGCTGCTGCAGAGCTGTCAGTCTCTTAACTGGATTTGATGGGCCAGAGGAGACAATTCAACTTTATTCACGAAATTGTATTTCAACATGAATCTCTACATTTCGACTTTTTTCTCAAAGTGCACAATAAAAAAAAAAAATCTTCCCCTCTCAAATATTTTTTCTCCTGCATGGCCCTGATACTGTTCCGTACTTGCTGAGATGAGGCAGAGGTTGGGAAGTATTTTCAAACGAGGTAAAGGTGCTGTGAGGCCACAGAAGTCCAGTTCACTTATTTCACTTCCATATGGAAACGATAACCTGCAGCTTCTCCGCGCTTCCCCTTTTACCTCGTTCCAGTCTAATGCCTGCAGTGTTTAGGTTAAACGTGAGGGAGGCCTGCGCTCGTCCTGGATCTATTTAAACCCACGTTGGGCTGCGTGTGTTGGTATCTGTGCACAAAGGCATCCAGAAGACAAGGGGCTTGTTTCATACGCTCTGCAGCTTCCATCCACCCATCTGTTTCTCTATCTGCTTTATTCTTTCAGGCTCACAGGGAAGGGATGTCGTTAGGGATGAGAATCGAAAACCAGTTCTTGTTCAGAACCGGTTCCCAGTGTTTCAATTCCTTTGAATCGTTTTTTGCCTTTTATGCAAACGACTCCCTTATCAATTCCTATTAGAAAAATGTTGAACGTGTTACTGGACATTCTTGTGTAATTGCCACAGAATAATTTGTTGTATTTAGTTCATTTCTACACAAGAATATTTATTTTATTATTAGGGCCCGAGCACTTACAGTGCGAATGCCCTATTGTATGTGTAGGAATTTTTTTTTAATCTTTTTTTTTTTATTATTCCTCGTTTTTATTTTTCTGACGAAATGAGGGCCTTTTTTCTTTTTTCCCCCTAAACGTGCCCCAAAAGTCACTAAACTTTGCACGCAAGCTGGCCTGGCGAAAAATGTGATATTTAATGACGTACATGCAAGAAAATCGGTACACACCTGTATCATGTCGCAACTTAAAGAAAAGTCTCTTGGTGCCATGGCTGAAACCGAACAGGAAGTCGGCCATTTTGAATTAATCGTGTAATTTTTCGCGTAAAAATCTGCTAATCGACCTGTTCTCCTTTTTTCCCAAATGAGAATCGATAAGAGAATTGATAAAGAATCGAATCATTAAACAGAATCGAAAATGGAATTGGAATTGGAGAAATCTTATCAATTCCCATCCCTAGATGTCGTAGCTGTCGACTTCAACGAAAAGCTAAATGTAACAACAAGACTGAGAATACGGTCAACTCAGAAAACAGCAGCAAGAGGCTGTGTCTCGTTACCAAACCATCGATTTATCTGCTCGTTCATGCTTATTTTTTCTTTCACCTGCCGAGGTACAAACCAATAATGAAAACAGGAGTCCAGCAGTACATTTAATCTTGTCATGTAGGGACATTTTGATGCAGAGCTCCACCCCGGAGACAGCAGTCAACCATTTTGACTGTAATTATCAATTTAGTTTTCAGTTCAATTCAGGTTCATTTATAAAAGCGCCAAATCACAAATGTCATGTCAATGCACTTCAACAACACAGTTTGTTAGTTTGTTTGTTTATTTAGCACATATTAAAAAGTCAGTAATCCAAATACCATAAAAAAACAATAGACAGCATATACTGTATGCAAGGAGGTCCAAAAAACCTTTCTAGGGGCTTGACAAGAGGATTTCCTTAAATGAGCATAAAAATGGACATAAATGCATATCATACACACACACACACACCACACACACCACACACACATACACCCCCGCACACAGCACGCTCACACACTGCACACTCGCATGCACACACAAGGAAAAGACAAAAGTACATACCCACAAGGAAAGAAAGAAAAGACTACAATACGGTATAAAAATGAGGAAAACAGACAAATGTGAGTAAGTAGAAGTTTACATCATATTATTAAGCTATTGATATAGCAAAATATGTCTCACAGATTTTTTTAAATAATTCATGAGGAAGTTTGACAAGGTGGGGAGGAAGTGAATTCCACATCTTGGAATCTCTGTAAGGATTTTAAATTGAGATGAAATAGTTTGTGATTGTGGGGGCTGAAGCTGGGAGGCTTTACGGGTCGAATAATTATGAAATTCATTGTTCGGGGAGAAGAAATTGTGAAAAAAGTTATTTTTCCACAAAAAAGTTTCAAGGTTCAACTCTCTCCAAATTAGTCCAATTACGTAATACAGATAAATAAGGTAAACATAACAATAATTGTCTAACTAAGGAAACCCACGACTGCATCTCAGTAGTACGCTTGTCTCTGACCAACTGGTAGTTTCAGTATCCACAGCATAGCAATGGAAAGTTTTGACCGTCTAATAATGTGAAGGGGGGAATCGGTTCAACACTGAACCCTGAACTCTTGGCTGCGTTTGTATATAAGGAGGACTCCTCCTTTACATGAACAAATTTGAATTTATCAGATAAATGTGACTTAAACAAGTCTATTCAAATCAATTCAATTCAATTTTATTTGTATAGCGTCTAATAAAACAAGATGTTGTCTCTAGACGCTTTCCAGAGACCCAGAACATAAACCCCCGAGCAATTATTACATAAATAATGGCAGGTAAAAACTCCCCTAATGGGAGAAAAGTCTTAAGCCAAACAGTGGCAAAAAAAAACTCCCCTTTAGGACGGAAGGAACCTTGACCAGGACCTGGATCATAAGGGGGGACCCTCCTGCTGAGGGCCAGACTGGTGGGGTCGGGGACGTCAGCAGCACACAGCAGGCATGTGGAAGCAGCAGTGGGATGACCAGGGGTGGGGGGACCGCAGGCAGGTGGAAGCAGCAGTGGGATGATCAGAAGGGAGACTGCAGGCCAGCACGCAGCTCTTGAAGCTCCGGCCTGCAAACATGCACAAAAGAGAAAAAAGGAGGCCAGCACAAGAAACTACAGGAACGATGGACAAAAACGATAGCTATGAGATATTTATAATAAATAAAAATGGAAAAGGAGAAGAGAGGAAGGAAGAGGAGAGGAGAAGAAGGGTGAGAGGCACCGCCCAGTGGATCATGTCGGTGCCCCCCTGCAGCATAGGCCTATAGCAGCATATCTACCACCAAGCTATATTTGAGACTAACTATTATAGTCTAGTTCTATAGCTGCAGCTATGACTACTGACTCTAACACACTAGAGTTTACACTAACTAGAGATTTACCAACACCAGCTAGATTGTTCCTTAAACCCCAATAACATTTTCAAGTCTCGTAGTAAAATGTTGTGATCAGTCCATCCAACAGGACGAGCGCAGGTACCAGTCCACCATCAAGAGGAGGCCGTTGGCGTTCACTAGAGCACTTTTCCTGAATCGTGATGCGCTCTAAACCCTGACTGAAACGCTTCAGCCACATTGTTTCTGTGTAAATAATCACAGCGCGGAGCTGCAACTGTTTTTCCAAGAATGTGGCATATAAAAGGGGGATTAGATATAGGTCTATAATTAGCTGAGAGTCTTGGATCAAGAGTAGGTTCCTTAGGTTTGATAACAGCAACTTTAAAACTGTGGAGGTGTTAATTGAAGGAAAAACCCGGAGCAGTCTGGTGGGAATGAGGGCTAAATTAGAAGTTGATAGTTTGGATGAAGGTTTCTTTTTAGCTCCAACCGCTCAACTGGACAGACGGTCAAAGTGCAAACCAGGTTCTACTTCTGCTGCTTCACTCAACCCATTGGTACCAGTAGTTCAAAGAGTTTCACACATCATCTCTCTAATGGAAATAATGTTTTTGGTGAAGAAGTTCAATTCAATTCAATTCAATTCAATTTTATTTATATAGCGTCTAATACAACAGAGTTGTCTCTAGACGCTTTACAGAGACCCATACCCAGAACATGACCCCCGAGCAGTTATTACATAAACAATGGCAGGTAAAAACTCCCCTAGTGGGAGAAAAACCTTAAGCCAAACAGTGGCAAGGAAAAACTCCCCTTTAGGAGGGAAGAAACCTTGAGCAGGACCAGGCTCATCAGGGGGGACCCTCCTGCCGAGGGCCAGACTGGTGGGTCAGGGACGGCAACAGCACAGCAGGCAGGTGGAAGCAGCAACGGGATGACCGGGGGTGGGGACCGCAGGCCAGCACACAGCTCCCGAAGCTCCGGCCCAATCAGCAAGTCCCAGGTTGGAGTGCAGGGTCGGGGAAAGACTTGTGCTCCGTAATGCAAGCTACAGCCACCCACGGCCACCTGCAGGACAAAAGAGAGAAAAGGGAGGAGAAGGGGGGGCCAGCAACGGGATGACCAGGGGTGGGGACCGCAGGCCAGCACGCAGCTCCCGAAGCTCCGGCCCAATCAGCAAGTCCCAGGTTGGGGTGCAGGGTCGGGGAAAGACTTGTGCTCCGTAATGCAAGCTACAAGCCACCCACGACCACCTGCAGGTTCCGGTGTCCGGCAAAGGATGCTGCAACATGGACAAAAGAGAGAAAAGGGAGGAGAAGGGGGGCCAGCACAAGAAACCACAGGAGCGACTCTGACACACTAAAGTTTACACTACCTAGAGATTTACCAACACCAGCTACTAAACACTTTTACTAAACACTAACTATAGGCTTTACTAAACAGAAATGTTTTAAGTTTAGTTTTAAAGGTGGAGGTGGTGTCAGCCCCCTTAACCCAGATTGGAAGTTGGTTCCATAGTAGTGGCGCCTGATAGCAGAACGCCCGCCCTCCAAATCTACATTTAGATACTCTAGGAACTACAAGTAAACCTGCACTCTGAGAACGGAGAGCTCTGACAGGAACATAAGGCACTATCAGGTCTTGCAAATAATGCGGAGCTAAGCCGTTTTGGGCTTTATACGCAAGTAATACAATTTTAAATTGGATTCTGAATTTTACGGGTAACCAATGGAGCGACGCTAACACTGGAGAGACGTGGTCTCTCCTGCTAATTCCTGTCAGTACTCGTGCTGCTGCATTTTGGATCAGCTGGAGCCTATTCAGCAAATTACTTGGACATCCTGCTAACAACACATTACAGTAATCTAGTCTAGAAGATACAAACGCATGAACTAGTTTTTCTGCATCACTCTGAGAGAGGATTTCCCTAATCTTTGCAATATTACGGAGATGGAAAAAGGCTATTTTACAAACCTGATTGACATATGGTTTAAACGACAAATCCTGATAGAAAATAACACCAAGATTTCTCACAGTTGCACTGGAAGCCATCGCAACACCATCTAATCCCTTCCTAAGATGCTCTGGACCAAGAATGATAACCTCTGTTTTATCTGAATTTAGAAGCAGGAAATTTCTGGACATCCAGTCCTTGATGTCCCTAAGACATGCCTGAAGTTTAACTAACGGTTCTGTTTCATCTGGCTTCATAGACAAATAGAGCTGCGTATCATCAGCATAACAATGAAAGTGTATGCCGTGATTCTGGATTATACTTCCCAACGGCTGCATGTATAAACTGAACAAGATTGGCCCTAGCACTGAACCCTGCAGAACACCATAACAGACCCTTGACTGTTCTGAAGAAACCTCATGTACATGAACAAACTGGAACCTGTCAGATAGATATGATTTAAACCAACGTAGAGCTGTCCCTTTAATCCCAACAACATGCTCTAACCTGTGCAGTAAAATGCCATGATCTATAGTGTCAAAAGCAGCACTGAGGTCCAGTAGAACCAGTATGGACACTAATCCCTTATCTGAGGTCCAGTAGAACCAGTATGGACACTAATCCCTTATCTGAGGTCCAGTAGAACCAGTATGGACACTAATCCCTTATCTGAGGCCATAAGGAGGTCATTCGTGACTCGAACAAGTGCTGTCTCTGTGCTATGATGCATTCTGAACCCTGACTGAAAGACTTCAAACAGATCATTTCTATACAAATAGTCACATAACTGGCTTGAAACTGCCTTTTCCAGAATTTTAGACACAAATGGAAGGTTGGAAATTGGTCTATAATTAGCTAAGGTGTCTGGGTCAAGAGAAGGTTTTTTAAGTAAAGGTTTAATTACTGCGACTTTGAAAACCTGTGGTACATATCCTAAACTTAGGGATAGGTTAATTTGGTCCAGTATTGTCGTACCAATAAGAGAAAAAATATGTTTGAATAGTCGAGTCGGGATGGGGTCTAACATACATGTGGTTGACTTAGCTCTATTAACGAGTGAAGTCAGCTCAGGGAGGTCTATAGGATCAAAACAGTCTAGAGACAAGTCAGAGCCTAGGGAAGTCGCTAAAGCTGAAGAAACACCTACAACCGGCTGGTTGATTTCTTCTCTTATTCTCGGGATTTTACTGTTAAAGAAGCTCATAAAGTCCTCACTACTGAAAGCTGCAGGAATGCACGGCTCAACAGAGTTGTGACTCTTTATCAGCCTGGCTACAGTGCTGAACAGAAAATGTGGGTTACTTTTGTTATCCTCTATCAACGTTGAATAATAAGCTGTTCTGGCTTTGCGAATGGCTTTTTTATATACCGGTACTATTAGAATATCTTTCCATTCACGATGAGAGTCTACAGACCTACAAGAGTACCACTTCCTTTCCATTTTACGCACGTTTTGTTTCAACATGCGGATATCTGAATTATACCAGGGAGTTAAGCTCCTGTGGCTAGAAACCCTCCTTTTCAAAGGAGCAACTTCATCTAAAGCTGAGTGCAACAAATCAGCAGTGTTACTAGCAAGGAAATCAACATCTGCAGAGGTAGAACCCAGGTCACTGGCCTCGACTACATCACTATTTCGCACTGTCATAAGATAAGCAATGGCCTCCCTAAATTTAACAATAACTTCATCAGACAAACATCTGCTAAAATAATACCTCCTATTTTGCACTTCAACATCAACAAAATTAAATTCAAACGTTATTAAGTAATGGTCGGATAAAAGGGAGTTTACAGGTGACACCAACAGACCATCAGTTTCAACACCGTAGGTGAGAACGAGATCAAGAGTATGATTAAAACAGTGCGTCGGTTTATCCACTTTTTGTGAGATACCCCAGATACCCCAGAGATAAGTTCATGAAGTCTTCACTGCTGAGAGTTAAAGGAAAACACGGCTGAACAAAGCCGGGACTCTTAGTCAGCCTGGCTACAGCGCTGAACAAAAACCTGGGCTTCATCTTATTCTCTTGTACTAATGATGAATAATAATCAGTTCTCACTTTGCAGACAGTTTTCATCTTTCTAAAATAAGTGAGGTTCTTTTAAATTATTGGAACAGCACTTTCTTTCCAGCTTTTTTGAGGTCGGCTTTATAACCCACAGTTTTGATTTAAACCACGGAGATGATGAGCTCCCCTGATGGTTCTGACTAAATCTGTGGCAGTTATATCTCGTGGACACGTGCAAACGTCGGTTTTGAGGGCTGATGATCTGCAGGAATGATCTTAGAGATGTTCTCCCCACCCATAGTGGGGCATAAACAAAACTGTTGACTTTTATTGTGAAAGATACCGTACAGGGTACAAATTGCAGTACTGCTTCTTGAGCTAATGTGTAGTCTTTAATCTAGTCTAAAATTGATGGAGAGAAGTCATGTCATGCCCAAAGTTTGGCTTGATCTCAGTTGCTATCAGTTCAATATTGTTTTTGTTTTTTTCAAGGTTTTTGTGGCACTAGCAGTGTTGGGACTAGCGCGTTATTTAGTAACTCGTTACAGTAACGCTGTTAGTTTTGGGAAAGGGAAATTCTTCTAAATGTTTAGCTTATAGGTTTTTTCGGCCCATTTTATGTATGTTAAGTAGGGCAGGGGATCGATTCAAATGTCAAGAATCGATTCGATTCCAATTCTTAAGATTCAGAATCGATTATCAAGATTTGATCCGATTCGATTCCGATATTGATTTGGGTTAGTGTTATTAAAAAGTTTTTTTCAACTGTTGCATGAATTATATGACTGTGTAGTTCTGCAACATATTAATACTAGTATTATATTGAGATTCAGCAGCAAGTATTGCAGCTAATGATGCTGTAAGGACCAATCAGCTCCCAGAATGCTGATAGAACTGCTTTCAGAAACATCGTGGGTCAGAATTTCCAAACACATCAGGGACAGCAAACAGAGGACGAATGAAATCAGTTTTAGTTTTTCCCATTTATGAGAATTTGGTTTTTAGAATTTTATGCAAATGTAACCCCAAGACGGTATATAAAGTAATGAAATATAGACAATTTATGCAATTAAAACTGAAAACTCTTATGTTTTCATACTTTTAAACATATTTAAAGGCAAAAACATGGCACTAGTTATTCTTGTGTCCAACAAAACATTCCTTTTTTGGCCATAAACAAAAAAATACCAAAAATGTTAATGTAATGATGAGAAAAAAAAATCGATCTTTAGACATATTAATTGATTTTTAGGAATGAATATGATAATCGATTTAGAATCGGAAAATCAACACAGGCCTAATGCTAAGGGGTCTTGGATCAGATGATCTGGGTCTCTGAAAAGAACCTAAAGACAATTAGCATCCTCAAACTTGATAAAGACATCTTTTAAGTTACTGTAGCTGGTGAAGTCACTGCGAGACTCAAGAGCAAAGTGATTTGGACAAAAACCACATGAACATCCATCTCTGCTTCTGCAGAAAGGGCTGTTTCTTTGTTCTATAAACGCTGTTCTGGCTTTCTGTGAGACTGTTGTGCACAGGGGGTCTCACAAATCTGGCAAAAGCACTCTGCTGTTTGCTTTTTACACCAACACTCACGCAACACGTCCTTTGTTTTCATCCTACAGTTGGCACCCGGCTGCTGCCTCCATGTGGAAAAGCACAGATGCCGAGTACCATGAAACAAAAACCTTTGATCCGGCTTTTTTCAGCAGGGATGAGTAATTGAGTGCAAAGAATGTAATGGGCTTTAAGTTGAAGCTCAAGTCAAGTAATTTTTACTTGCAGCAGATTGAATAAGCTTCAGTGTAGGGAAGAGTATTAGGGTCATGCAGGAGAAAAAAATATTTGAGAGGGGAAGATTTTGCTTTTATTGTGCACTTTGTGAAAAAAAGTCGAAATGTCGAGAAAAAAGTCAAAATGTCGGGAATGTTGAAATAAAATTTCGAGAAAAGAGTCAAAATGTGAAGATTAATGTTGAAATACAATTTCAAGAATAAAGTCGAAATTTCGTGAATAAAGTCGAAATTTCGTGAATGAAGTCCAAATTTCGAGAACAAAGTTGAAATACAGTTTCGTGAATAAAGTGGAAATGTCTCCTCTCCATCAAATCCAGTTAAGAGAGCGACTGACAGCTCTGCAGCAGCAGCAGTTTCTGAGGTTTATGAAGTTATGCAACTGCATATGTGTTATATGGGTTTCAAATCAATATCCTAAAGCCAATTCTTGTATTCTGAACCTGGTTGTTCAATTTTATTCACAAAATTTTGACTTTTTTCTCAACATTTCGACTTTTTTCTCGAAATTGTACTGCAACATTAATCTCGAGATTTCAACTTTTTTCTCAACATTTCAACTTTTTTCTCAACATTTTGACATTTTTCTCGAAGTGCATAATGAAAAACAAATCTTCCTCCTCTAAAATATTATTTTTATTTTTCTCCTGCCTGGCCCTAATACTCTTCCGTATCAGTGTGATCCGAAGTTTGCAGGTTTGCAGTTAAAAAAAAACATGGGAGACGCCTTAAAGTGCCGTAACTGCTTTGTCACTTTGAATAGTCACAGTGATCAAGCTGTTAAGGCTAAAATATGTTTTTTTGAAAAACCCAACAGATAAGTCGGTGTTGAAGCTCTGCATATCGTATATATGTGTTATGGTGTGTGAATGTTCCCATGCACACTCTCAACACCACAAACATTTCACTACAATGGTTTACACATTTCCCACCAAACAAACTCTAATTATGGGGATCCTGAAAGTGAATGTGTAGCAAACTGAAACTGCAGAAGGTTTTCACTTCTTGGGGCTGGCTGTTGTGTTGTTCTTTCAAGTGTGTTTTATTAGAGCACATTAAAATACAGTTACAAATTTACAGTATACATATCTATACTTTTTTGTTTTCTTAGAACATAATAAATGAAGAACCCGATAAAAATGTTGAATGCAAAATACAAAGAAAGAAAAATAGCTAAGAATAATAGAAAAATAAAGGAATAACTAAAATAAAATAAAGGTAAAAATACATAAACAGCCCCCCCCCCCCCCCATCCTAGCCAGTCTTTCTCTTCCGTCTGTTCACTACTGTGTTAATGTGAAGGGGAAATGTCCATTTCTGATAGGAGGTGTGAGATAATGAATGAGAGGGGACCACATTCTTTCAAAGTTAGTGAGTTTATCTAGAAGAGTATATCTTATTCTTTCTAAGTGGATTGTGTTAGTGAGGTCACTGAGCCACATCTTTGTGGTGGGAACATCTCTTTTCTTCCAATGCATGAGAAGTAACCTTTTTGCAATAATAAGACTATAGGAGAGGAAACATTGTTGGAAGTTGCTTAACTTTATAAAATCATCTGATGTTCCTAAAATAATAATGAATGGATCGGTCTCTAGCTGTATGTGAAGTATTTTGGATATTAAACTGAATATATTAAACCAATAGGATCATCCTGAACACATGTTCATGGGTTCTTTTCCTGTAGTTGCAGCTAACAATGAAAACTCGTTGTGCTTGTTGGCAGATGGACGACATAGACGACATGTTCAGCCATCTGCTCGGAGAGATGGATCATCTTACTCAGGTGAGTGTTTCAACATCAATCAGCCCAACCAGCAGTTTAGAAGGACGTGTTGTTTTGTGGATGTAGCTGAATGTAGAAGTTATGTGAACAGTCTCCACAGTTTCCATAATTTATATGTTGCAAATAAAAATAATAATAACTAGAAAATTTCAGGAAATGTTGATATGGGCATGACCTACTATCATTCGCCCCCTCTTGCTGCTTTGGTTTGGGGTGGTACTGGTTGTGTTTAAGGTTGTTTTGGTTGTGTCAGAGGTGGTTCTGGCCATGTTTGGGGTTATTAATAATGGCCAATAAACCAAACCAAGGCCTGGATGCAAGTTGTGGTTCGGGCCACATTTAAGAATGATTTATTCATATTCTCCCCCATAAAAATGTATATGTTTTTGTTGCCATGGTAACAAGCCCCATAGGATAAAATGGGAGAATTTGGCTTCAATATCTCAAAGGCTGTAGACAACAGCCTAATGAGACCTCAGTATGTTGTAGTCCTGAGTATTTTAACATTGGATGGATGTCTCAGCGATATCGTGTTGCCGAGCAACAAGCGTCCAAATTTCCGTTAGCATCAAAATTAGAATAGTTAAATGTCTCAAAAAGCGTAATAGCTAGCATGATGAGACTAAAATATGTTGTAGTACCCGTCCCGGGTTTATCAATGTTATAATGATTTCTGTACAATAAACAGCAACAAGCGTCCAAAATAAAATAGAAATGTTTTAAAAATTGAAAGTTAAATATTGCAAAACCTGTAATAACTGGCTGTAGCACGTCTCGCTGCTACGGGGTCACAGACAGGACAGCGGACACAGGGATCTGTGCAGAAAACGTTTTTATTTTCCTCAGAGGCACACGTTCACCAGCACCTTCAGCAGAGCTGCTGTTCCAGCCGCGTCCCCTGTGCACCACTCCCCCACACTCCCTCTCTTCCCTGCAGACCCTGCCCCAATCCTGCACCCTGCCACACTGGCGTAATGAGGTTGTACAGTCCTTTAGTGACAATCGGCTGCTTAATAAATATGCCCTTCAGGTATTCAGTAATGGGGTGTCCTCAGGTCACTAAATGATCATGAAAAGGCCCCGAGCATCATTGTAATCATCACAACCTTTCCCCTGGGAACCTTCAGAGTCAGATACCAGAGATTTATAGATTTGAGTTGAGTTGAGTTATACTTTAATGTCCACTAGGGAAATTTGTTTTAGGCGTCAAATACATGCATAGCCTATAAAAACACATAAAATCAACACATACAGACAGCAACAGATATCACACTCAACACCAGAGAAACCAAACAGCAGTGAACGACATTGCACATTCCCTAGGCAAAAATAGCATCTATCCCGGAACCTCATTTCATTATTGGTACAGTATGAAAAAAGCAAGAACAAAGAATAAAAACAAGCTATTTCTTCATTAGCAGCATGGTAGTAAGATATAAAAACCAGGCCTGACTACTACTGGATCAGTCAGCAGCTTAGTTACAGCAGCTCAAGACAAACCTTTGCCTCAAATCTCATTTAAAAGGGTGAACCTTTGGACGGACGTTGCGTTCTCTTGACTCGCCCCCAGTTAAAGGAGCTTGAGGCAGGATTTATGAAAAAAATGTGTATACGTTTTAATTTTTCTAGTAATAATGTCAGATGAAGCGTTCCAAACCAAAAAGAATGAGTCCTCTTGTATATCTCTCCGTTGCCTTGAACAGGCTGTGTGCTGCAAAATGTGCTGCAATTCGGACTCAGAATTTCCCGCGCTGTCCTGCGGATGTGACGTCACATGACGCTGCATGCACGTTCTCCCCGTTCTCCCGTGCCGGCTTCACTGTTGGCTGCAGTACCCCCGACGGCCGTCGTGGAGAAGGGTGGCGCTAGAGAGTCTCATTTCTTAAAAGGAGCCTCAAGCTCCTTTAAAGTCTGCCAATAGTTCAATTCAATTCAATTTTATTTATATAGCGTCTAATACAACAGATGTTGTCTCTAGACGCTTTCCAGAGACCCAGAACATGACCCCGAGCAATTATTACATAAACAATGGCAGGTAAACACTTCCCCTAGTGGGAGAAAAAATTTAATAGTTCTAATAGTACTAATACTAATAATAGTACTAATTAATAACAATATCCTGGAAAACACGTCTCTATACCGTCTCCGACGGTCAGATTCCTCCTCAAAAGCAGAGCAGATGAGAGGACATTCCCGCTCTGTCCTGCTCAGTGTTCCAGAGCACAGCTGAAGGTCCATTTAGACGAATCACACGATTATTCTGAAATGAAAAGATTCCACCAGACGACCTTTGTTCTGCAGCTGCACCATGCAGAGGATGAACCGTGAAGGTGCCGCGCACAGATGGATCTTTAGCCTAAGCATAAGCTCATCATGTGACGGCAGCTTGCCAAGTAAGACATGACAGACGTTTAAGTCATGCCGACTCCTGGAGGAGTGTTTCCCTGCTGTCCTCGTCCAGGTTTCTGCGTGTAAAGCTGTGGACGAGTCCAGCCTCGGGGATGGGATCGATCTCTGCTCAGCGTCACGGTCAACATACCAGAACGGCTGTCTCTGACACGCAGGAATGTATCCTCCTGGGAAAGTCATCACGGTGACAAAAACCATGCCCCACAGCCCCGTTCGGAAGAAAAGCCTTCTTTGATTAAAGCACAGAGTAATAAATGGATTCAGAAGTTGCAGTGGTGGTCTCGGTGGTGGGTTTCCCCCCCTCCTACCTCTCGGGAGCCAGAGGCCGAGAGGAGAGTCTTGTATCGCCATCTAAAGCGTCTTGGAGGTGTCATGTCGGCACGTGTTCCCAGACGCTGGTGACCAGCGTTGATCTGCATGCTGGCAGGCTCCGTAACTGTGGACAGTACAACCCCTAGACAGTGTTGTGCAAGTTCCTACTTCTCATGAACTAGTTCCAAGGTTCAGTTCACATAGTTTAAAAATGAACAGTTCACGTTCATAGTTCACCGTTTTCACTTTGAACTAGTTCAAATTCAGTTAATTTCAATATTTTTAGGTGAGAAGTACGAATGAAACGCCCCCCTATCCTAAAACTGTTCACTGTACAATCATGTATTGTCCTAGTGGCTTTTCAACTTTCCTCAGAGACTGTAAATCTCCAACAACGTAGTCCATTATCAGTGTGTCTACCTGTTGCAGGTAAATCCTCCCCCTGAAGGAGCAGCAGGGACTGGGGTTGTTTGGGGCTGTTGGGTCTTCTTACTCTTTCCTGAACACTTTGTTTGATTGTCAAGGACTTGCAGATATTTTCTCCCACGGATGCTTTAACTCCACATGACGTTACAAATGTGAAGTTGACGAGGCAGAAGTGGGGACTTGTTTTCTCAGCGCAGGTGGACATAATTTGCACAGGAAGGTTAGATTTTTACCGTCGGACTCTTTGGGAGACGATGTGTAAAATTCCTGCAGATAATGATAAGGATCCTCATCTGACGCTGCGTCTGCAACGTCTCTCTCTCCACTGGTCATGTAAAGATGCACCGGGCTCGGGCCGCCGTTGCTATGGAGATGGTGCCCGTTGTTATGCTAGTGTGCACTGCATTGTGGGTAATGTAGTGTGAAGTCGTCGTCTCGTCGAGTATTTTAAATGTGGTTGCCGCCCACTGGTGAAATGAAAAGGATTATTCCGTAATAATCGAACCATAAAGCTTGAGTTATGGTTCTGCGTCAAAACGACGCCGTTCCTACGGTGTGTGGTTTGCGTCGACGCAGACCACACACCAGTTTGCGTCGACGCAGACCACACACCGTCACTGACGCCGTCACTGACGCCGTCACTGACGCCGTCACTGACGCCGTCACTGACGTGCACCTCCCGAAAATTGTAACTACGCGTCGAGGCAACGGAGACCACACGCAGACCGAGAGGGCTGTGATTGGTTCGCTTGGAAGCAACGCATTTCCAGTTTCCGGTTTGAAGCAGTTGTGAACTTTCAGGGCTCTTTTCTTCGTGTATGTGTGATTTTTTTTGTTTTGGTTTTTTGCACAATAGTTGTCCTTATCTCTTTGATTCACTGTGACCGGAAAAAGTCGGATAAACCATTCAGGAAAAGATCGCTAACTAGCGGTCATGGGGGGTACTGCACCATGGAGAAATGGAGTGATGGAGAAGTCCAAAGGTTCACGACGGCGTCACGGTGACGGCGTGTGCTCTGCATTGGTTTGACGCAGAACCATAATTCAGGCTTAACAGTAAAGCTGAAACTCACATAATCTGAACAGTTCACATTCCAGTTCGTGATCTGCAGAATGAACCAATTCACGTTCAAGTTCTTTATTTGCAAATATGTTGCATTCAATTCAACGTTCTCACAGAAATGTACGTGTTCACAACACTGCCCCTACAATGGCTTACCCTGCTTTTAACACCAAACACGTCAGCTCTTGTTCTTCAGCTGAGATGTTTCAGACGGGGCGTCTTAAAATGACTGCATGAAAGTACATATTTGACTACCAAGTCTAAAAACTAATATAAAACAAGTGACTCCGCCCCTTCAAACCAGCCGCTGTGAACAAAGCTGCAAGGACATAGTTGAAAAGGGAGCTTTTGTTCTGAATTTTCTGTGACGTCTTGACCAAAATGTTTGCCAGATGTGTCATTAAAACCTCGAAATCGAGTGAAACTTTTAAAGAACATGTCTGCTTTGATTAATTAAAGAAAAATCCTATTGACCCTTTTCCTGTGGGGGGTACTGGGTTTGTGAACCAGTGACATCACATGGTAATAAACTCCCTGCTCAGGATTTAGTTGCTCCTTGTGATTGAAACGTGGTTCCTGTTTCTGGGAAACCATAAAAACAGACCATGATATTGTTTACAGGAAAGTAAGATTCCTACAGATTAGCGCCTCAGAGTTATGCAAGTGCACATATGCGCTGATTTTTTGTTTTTTAAACACACGTGCTGACTTTTTACCATTTTACTCCTTTGCAGAGTCTTACAGCTGACGCAGCAGACGCGGGCGCTGCCGCAGAGCAGAGACCCTTATCCTTCGGCTTCAAAGACCTGAAAGGTAACGAGGAGAAAGGAAGTCAGAGCGTTTGTTTATGGGGCCCTTTATTACTGCCAATTATGCTGATTATTGATCATTCTATTACTGCCAATAATACTGATTATTGATCATTCAAACACCCACTATAAACTTATTCCATGTTCTTCCCTGTCATTACAAATACACTTGTAAAACTAGATGTAAGAACTTTTTGTTGTAGTTAGATTGTAATCCACAGTGATTAAGACCATGGAAGCAACAACAGATTAACAAACTTGTAGAAAAATCTTTCATTAATATTGATCAAAGTCAGCAGCTGCCCCTACTGGCCACACAGAGAAGCAACAGGTCAAAGGTCAGAGAGCTGCACAGTTGCAGCAGAGTTGTTTCATCATCCTACTGTCAGCCTGGCAGGTTTTTACCATCTATGGTTTTTAATCTGAAATGGAGCAAATTCAGCTACAAGAGCGGCCTGGGGTTGATTTACACTTAATATTTAAAGAGATATAGTACTAAGTGTGATACTGAGTGTCATCTACAGTGTAGGCTACTAAAAGAAACAAAATAATCTAATAGATCATTTATAAACCATTTACTGTAAACACGTTATCTACTTTATTTTAGGTTTTAAATAAACTGTAACAGCAATGTGCAACAACAAAGTACTACAAAAACTAGAACTATAATTAAAATCACTCAACTTAGAACAGTACCTCGTCAATATGTATATTTATGTAAAATAATTTTATTTTATATTCTTTTAACTCTTGGGAGCCCCCTAGTGGTCACGGGGCACTAAGCAGCCGCTTAGTTCCTTATGCCTTGGGCCGGCTCTGGTTCAACAACAGAGCCCTGTGTCCGGACAGCAACGGTTCATGTCTCTGTGAAACACCATGAACACCGTGTTGTTCAACCATGCTGCACAAATCCACTTGCCGTGCCTGCAAGGGCAGGTGATAGCAACTTATACAAAATGATAAAAACTTTACCTTCCCATATTTTTGGGATGCTTTGCAGACCTTAAATGAAACATTGATGTATAATCAGGAAGGAGGTTGATGAAGACAAGCTTGTGTTCATGCAGTCTGCAAAGAATCCCTTTTTTTATTGCAATTTTAAAAACGTGCATCCCAGCATATGTAAACCTGTGTCGTTGGTGACATGATCTTTTTGTCTATTCTTTATACTAATATGTGCCAGAGTAGCAGGGAGGACAGATTCATCTTTAAGTGTGCAGATGACTGTCATTGTCAGCCTGTCAATTTTATTTATATAGCATCTAATACAACAAAAGTTGTCTCTAGACGCTTTCCAGAGACCCAGAACATGAACATAAACCCCCGAGCAATTATTAATAAACAATGGCAGGTAAAAACTCCCCTAGTGGGAGAAAAACCTTAAGCCAAACAGTGGCAAGAAAAAACTCCCCTTTAGGAGGGAAGAAACCTTGAGCAGGACCAGGCTCATCAGGGGGGACCCTCCTGCCGAGGGCCAGACTGGTGGGTCAGGGACGGCAACAGCACAGCAGGCAGGTGGAAGCAGCAACGGGATGACCAGGGGTGGGGACCGCAGGCCAGCACACAGCTCCCGAAGCTCCGGCCCAATCAGCAAGTCCCAGGTTGGGGTGCAGGGTCAGGAAAAGACTTGTGCTCCGTAATGCAAGCTACAAGCCACCCACGGCCACCTGCAGGACAAAAGAGAGAAAAGGGAGGAGAAGGGGGGGCCAGCAACGGGATGACCAGGGGTGGGGACCGCAGGCCAGCACGCAGCTCCCGAAGCTCCGGCCCAATCAGCAAGCCCCAAGCCACTTCGGGGTTCCTCCTCTTCCACTTCTTTTTGACGTTACAGTTCCAGTAACAGAAGTACGACGTGAGGATTATGATTGTATAGTGTGAGCAGACGGGTCGCATCCGAGCATCGGGTCGTACAGTGTGAGACCATAAATCGTGGGAACTTTTGAACTCAGCGATCTAGTCGTGCAGTTTTAGATGGGGCTGAATCAAACGATTTAAACTATCGCACAGTGTCTGCCCAGCTTTAGTCTGAACACAGCCGGCCTCTTCGGTGATATGAGATGTCCTGCAGCCGGTGAGAACACACCAGCTTACCTGAGTCCAACTCATTTCCCCCTCAGAGTCTCTGAATGAACTGGAGGACCATGACCTGGATGCTCTGGTGGCTGACCTGGGTGCCACGTCCACGTTGCAAGAATCTTCCTCTTCTGAGGAAATCTGCAGCCTGGCCGATGATCCGACCGCAGCAGCCGCCGTGACCCAGGAGCCTCCCATGGCAGTCGCTCGTCCTACACCTGCTGCACAATCACCCGGCCGGATGAAAACGGTACAAACGCCAAGAGATTATACCAACCAGTTGTAATTTCTAGAAAAAATTTTTTTTTATTATTATAAACGGTGGCATCCACAATGATGTCAAACAAACATTATACACATATTTTCACCCCCTTCCAAACCCACCCCTCATACCTAAGCATTCGATGAAAACAATTAATGATTAAAATTGCAGGCAGCGATGAACGGGCCCTCGCGCGCGCAATTTTCACCAATAAAGGTCAAGGACTCAAAACAGAGTCCGATGACACCACCCATGACTCTTTATGTCAAACCATTCAAAAGTTATGGAAGAAAATAGGAACTATCACATATGGACCAATCAGATGAAGGGTGGGCGCGCATTTTGCCGTCTAGCGTCGCCAGGGTAACGCTTTTGACTCTGAAAAGTAATGCCCATCGTCGCAGGATGGAGACGCACATTTTGATGTATAACACACTTGGGTGCACATTATGGTTCGGGCGAAGAAGCGGCCGAAGAAATGGCATAAATTGCGCCAAAATTACACAATTAATTCAAAATGGCCGACTTCCTGTTTGGTTTCGGCCATGGCGCCAAGAGACTTTTCTTTAAGTTGTGACATGATACAGGTGTGTACCGATTTTCGTGCATGTACGTCAAACCGTATTGTGGGGCTTGAGGTACAAAGTTTTCTAGGGGGCGCTGTTGAGCCGTTAGGCCACGCCCATTAATGCAAACCATGAAATATCAAATTTTTCGCCAGGCCTGGCTTGGTGCAAAATTTGGTGACTTTTGGGGTACGTTTAGGGGGAAAAAAAGGCCCTCATTTCGTCGGAAGAAAAATAAAAACGAGGATAATAAAAACAACATTTCCTAAGGATACAATAGGGCCTTCGCACTGTAAGTGCTTGGGCCCTAATTAATAATAAGGAAAAGAGAAAAAAAAGATAATACAACAATAAAAAACAAACAAAAAAAGGACAAAATAAGAACAAAGGCAAAACATAATTGTAGCACGGCGAGTGCTACGGGGGCCCGACCGACAGGATAGAGAGGACACAGAGTTTAGTGCAGAACCCTTTTATTGAACCACACACACCGCCACACGTGCACAAGCACAGCACCAGCCGACATCAGCAGCTTCTCAGTCCGACCCTGCAGCTTCTCTGTCTCTCCCTTATAAGGCTGGCAGGGTGGAGAGGTTGACGGGCCACACCTGTGTCCCGTCAGCCTGAGTGGCTGCAGCTCCTCCACCCTGCCACAATAATAATATCAAAAACTGGACAAGGATAGCTGCAACAAGGTAGTCTATATCAATTTTAAATAAATCTTTCAAGTTTGGCTTTTATTTGATCTGCTGCCATATACCAAAATAAAATATTTAGTTGTTTTGCATTCTGGATTGGGGCTGTAGATATTTCCAGATGGATAATATCAAGAAAAGTCAAATACCAATGGGAGATGTGAAGCGTGTGTGGTGGTTTCCATCTTACTGCAATAAGTGAAAGCTAACTGAAAGCTGAAACATTTCTGATGTTCTGTTTCCAGAAGGAACCCAAAACAAAGGCAGACAAGATCAAACTGGCTTTGGAGAAGCTGAAAGACGCTAAAGTGAAGAAGGTAAAACTTAGAAATAAAGTCAGTTGACATTAAAATGGTCATAAAACACAGTTTACCTGACCTGTTGCCCCGTTAGCTGATAGTAAAGGTACTGATGGGTGACGGCAGCTCCAAGGTTCTGATGGTGGATGAGAAGCAGACGGTCCGACACGTCTTGGACAAGCTGTTTGAGAAGACGCACTGCGACCGGAGCGTCAGCTGGAGCCTGTGTGAGAGGAGTCCAGAGCTCCAGACCGGTGAGATATATATACACAAACCATCACTCAAAGCACAGCCAATTACTCACCCGGCACGGTTTCAGAACGAGGCCTGGAGGATCAGGAGTATCTGGTGGAAGCTCTGTCTGGCTGGACCCGCCACAGCCAAAACAAGCTCTGTTTTATCTCCACACCTCAAAAGTATGTGATGTTCACGAACCCTCAAGTGAGTGAAAGACAGAAGAGTACTCCGCGCGTCCAGGGCCGAGGCCGGGTCTTTAATCTGAGTTCTGCTTCTCCTCTCACAAAGCTGTTTTACATGTGGAAGAGGACGAGGGAAAGCTCGGCACAGATGAGCAGCCAGAACCAAGCGCTGCTGGTCAAGGTCGGTCCGAGCAACGCACCTCCGGCCCGGTCCCGCGTTCATCTGTCCTCATCTGTCCTCATCTGTCCTCACCTGTCCTCACCTGTCCTCATCTGTCCTCTTTTAATGCAGGAGCATTTCGGAGGCGGAACTGTGATTGTCCCTGACCTGGAGGGTTTCCTGCACCTGAAAGAGGACGGGAGGAAGGTGTGGAAGCCTCGCTACTTCATGCTGAGGGCCTCGGGCATCTATTACGTTCCCAAGGGGAAGACAAAGGTACCGCTAATGAAAAACCCAACACCCCTACACCCAACATAAGCAGATTGTCGCCCTGAAAACAGCCGTTCGGGTTAGTTTTTTGTAAAGACACTGAACTGAGTGCTCAGGTACGCACCTTGATGTGTTTTTAGGGCCCGAGCACTTACAGTGCGAAGGCCCTATTGTATCTGTAGGAATTATTTTCTTTTCGTACATGCACGAAAATCGGTACACACCTGTATCATGTCGCAACTTAAAGAAAAGTCTCTTGGCGCCATGGCCGAAACCGAACAGGAAGTCGGCCATTTTGAATTAATCGTGTAATTTGGACGAAATTTACATATTGCCATTTCTTCCCATTTTTTCGGCCGTGAATGCGGCCCGAACAGTAACGTGCACCCAGGTGTGTTATACATCAAAATTTGCGTCTCCATCCTGTGACAACACGCATTACTTTTCTCAGTCAAAAGCGTTACCGTGGCGATGATAGACGCCAAAAAGCGCGCCCCCTCTTCATCTGATTGGTCGATATGTGATAGTTTCTACTTTCTGCCATAACTTTTGAATGGTTTGATATAGAGAGTCGTGGCTGGTGTCATCCGCTAAATGTCCAGGGGCCTCATTTATAAATATAAAAATTTATAAAAATGTGTAGGATTCATACTAAAAGTGCACGTAAAGCCAAAAGCCGAAAATGGCGGGCGCAAAAAAAAATCCGGATTTATAAAACCGTGTGCACACACACTTGCACGCAATGTTCGCTTTATAAATCACAGTCCAGCTGCAAGGCTGCGCAGGTGAATTCGGCTCATATCCCGCCCTCTACACGCCCACCTTTTACCATAAATGGGCAATGCAAAGTAGTATTTGCATATGAATGAGCCTGCTGAGCATGCGCAGCGGCTTCCTGCAGCCTGTTTGGACACCAGGACATCAGGACATCAGGACATCATGTCAACTTGTGAAAAGAATTGGACATGTCTCCTTTTCATGCCGTTTACTTGTGGAGAACATTTTTTAAAAATCAATATTGCAGCAGCCATGGCAGCCATTTGTGTGTCTGTGTGATGTTTGATGGCCGATATCTGATGGGAATAAAAGCAAAGGGACAACAAGAAGAGCTGGAAAGATGAAAATGGATGGTACAAATTAAGTCCTAACTGCTTTTAAATATAGGCTTCGGACCAAGATGTAGGCCAACTCCAAAAAGAAATAACTCCCAGAGAGGGGAAACTGTGTGTAGCAGATGTGAAACTCAAAGGACTTATCCGAGGCCAAGGACACGTAGATGGAGGAAACGAGGAATTCTCCCTGAATGCAATTCAGGACAAAGTCACCACACACACACACACACACACACACACACACACACACACACACACACACACACACACACACACACACACACACACACACACACACACACACACACACAGTTATAGAGATGTGGAAAAAACCTGTTTGTGAAGCAAGTCAGGAAGACGTTTCATGAGTGTTGGCACCAACAAATTCATTTTTATCACTCAAGTCACATTTTTAAACATGATATTAAAATGGATCAGACACAAAAACAGAATCTGGCATATTAATAAAACTGAACTGTGAACCTTATGACAGTAAACTCTAAATTAAATACAGATATCTACCATCTAACAGTTTCCTTCAAGGTTTCATCCAGGATGAAGTTTGTCAAGCAGCACTTTTCTGGCTCCACAAACATTTTTAAGGCAAGGCAAGTTTATTTGTAGCACAATTCAATACAAGGTAATCCAAAGTGCTTTACATCAACATTAAAAGCGGCAAGACACAATTAAACAGTAAATAACAAATAAAATTAAAGCTGCAAGCAGCGATGAACGGGCACTTGCGCGTGCAATTTTCACCCATAAAGGTCAAGGACTCTTTATGTCAAACCATTCAAAAAATATGGCAGAAAATAGAAACTATCAAATATCTACCAATCAGAAGAAGGGGCGGGGCTAATTCAGGCCAATTAAGGTCAAGGACTCAAAACCGAGTCCGATGACACCACCCACGACTCTTTATGTCAAACCATTCAAAAGTTATGGCAGAAAGTAGGAACTATCAAATATGGACCAACGAGATGAAGGGTGGGCGCGATTTTTGGCGTCTAGCGTCAGCACGGTAACACTTTTGAAAGAGAAAAGTAATGCGTGTTGTCGCAGGATGGAGACGCACATTTTGATGTATAACACACCTGGGTGCACATTACGGTTCGGGCCGTATTAACGGCCGAAGAAGTGGCATAAATTGCGCCCAAAATTACCCAATTAATTAAAAATGGCCGACTTCCTGTTGGGTTTCGGCCATGGCGCCAAGAGACTTTTCTTTAAGTTGCGACATGATACAGGTGTGTACCGGTTTTCGTGCATGTACGTCAACCCGTATTGTGGGGCATGAATTTTTTCTAGGGGGCGCTGTTGAGCCATTTTGCCACGCCCATTAATGCAAACCATTAAATATCAAATTTTTCAGCAGGCCTGACTTACATGCAAAATTTGGTGACTTTTGGGGCACGTTTAGGGGGAAAAAAGGCCCTCCTTTTGTCAGAAGAAAAATAAAAACGAGAACTTGTTAAAAAGTAAGGGCAGTAGAGTCCAGCAGGTAAGTATTTAATTGAACAATAATGTTTTTATCCTGATTTAAAGGAGCTGACAGTTGGAGCAGACCTCAGGTCTACAGGAAATTTGTTCCACCGGTGAGGAGCAGAATAACTGAACGCTGCCTCACCTTGCTTGGTTCTGGTTCTGGAACCACAACAAACCAGATCCAGATGAAGCTCAGGGGTCTGGGAGCTTCATAGGAACTAACAGATCCAGATGAAGCTCAGGGGTCTGGGAGCTTCATAGGAACTAACAGATCCAGATGAACCTCAGGGGTCTGGGAGTTTCATAGGAACTAACAGATCCAGATGAACCTCAGGGGTCTGGGAGCTTCATAGGAACTAACAGATCCAGATGAACCTCAGGGGTTTGGGAGCTTCATAGGAACTAACAGATCCAGATGAACCTCAGGGGTCTGGGAGCTTCATAGGAACTAACAGATCTAGATGAACCTCAGGGGTCTGGGAGCTTCATAGGAACCAACAGATCCAGATGAACCGCAAATACTGGACGATGCCCGTCCGAGGTGCAGCATCTGCTACCAGTGCACTGAAGCCTTCGTTCCCTCTCTTCCAGTCTTCCGCGGATCTGACGTGCCTCGTCCGCTTCGAGAGGGTCAACATCTACACCAGCAGCAACTACAAGCAGAAATACCGAGCTCCCACCAGCTTCTGCTTCCTGCTGAAGGTCAGCTGTGGTCTAAGGAGGTGAAATGGAAACATTTCTTCACTCATTCTTCTGTCTCTTTCAGCCTCATCTGCATCACCGGACAACTGAAGCTTTATAAAGTTAAACGCTGCGCTCACATTTTAAGTAGGGGTGGGGGTCGATTCAAATGTCAAGAATCGATTTGATTCCATCCATCCATCCATCCATCTTGTTCCACTTATCCGTTCCCAGGTCGCGGGGGCAGCAGCCTCAACAGGGATGCCCAGACTTCCTTCACCCCAGACACTTCCTCCAGCTCTTCCTCCAGCTCTTCCGAGGGGATTCCGAGGCGTTCCCAGGCCAGCCGAGAGACATAGTCTCTCTAGCGTGTCCTGGGTCTTCCCCGGGGTCTCCTCCCGGAGGGACATGCCTGGAACACCTCCCTAGGGAGGAGGGACATGCCTGGAACACCTCCCTAGGGAGGAGGTACATGCCTGGAACACCTCCCTAGGGAGGAGGGACATGCCTGGAACACCTCGCTAGGGAGGAGGTACATGCCTGGAACACCTCTCTAGGGAGGAGGGACATGCCTGGAACTCCTCCCTAGGGAGGAGGGACATGCCTGGAACACCTCCCTAGGGAGGAGGGACATGCCTGGAACACCTCCCTAGGGAGGCGTCCAGGAGGATCCGGTACAGATGCCCAAGCCACCTCAGCTGACTCCTCTCAATGTGAATAGAGTAGCGGCTCGACTCCGAGCTCCTCCCGGGTGACCGAACTCCTCACCCTATCTCTAAGGGAGCATCCAGCCACCCTGCGGAGGAAACTCATCTCGGCCGCTTGTATCCGCAATCTCGTCCTTTCGGTCACTACCCAAAGTTCATGACCATAGGTGAGGGTAGGTGCGTAGATTGACCGGTAAATCGAGAGCTTCGCCTTTCGACTCAGCTCCCTCTTCACCACGACGGTCCGGTACATCGGCCGCATAACTGCGGACGCTGCACCGATCCGTCTGTCAATCTCACGCTCCATCGTTCCCTCACTCGTGAACAAGACCCCGAGATACTTGAACTCCTCCACCTGAAGCAGGACTTCTCCACCCACCCGGAGAAGGCACGCCACCCTTTCCCGGTGGAGAACCATGGCCTCGGTTTTGGAGGTGCTGATTCTCATCCCTGCCGCATCGCACTCAGCCTCAAACCGCCCCAGCACATGCTGAAGGTCCCGGTCCGATGAAGCCAACAGGACAACATCATCCGCAAAAAGCAGAGATGAAATCCTGAGGTTCCCAAACCGGATCCCCTCCGGCCCCTGGCTGCACCTAGAAATCCTGTCCATAAAAACAGGACCGGTGACCAAGGGCAGCCCTGCCGGAGTCCAACATGCATCGGGAACAAGTCTGACTTACTGCCGGCAATGCGAACCAGACTCCTGCTCCGATCATACAGAGACCGGACAGCCCTTAGTAGAGGGCCCCGGACTCCATACTCACTGACCCCCCACAGGATGGCACGAGGGACACGGTCAAATGCCTTCTCCAGATCCACAAAACACATGTAGACTGGTTGGGCAAATTCCCATGAACCCTCGAGCACCCTGCGGAGGGTGTAGAGCTGGTCCAGTGTTCCACGACCAGGACGAAAACCGCATTGTTCCGCCCCGGTTTGCCACTCCAGCGGTTCTGTCCCCTTCCTCCATGCGATGTCGCAGAGGCGTGTCAACCAAGACAGCCCTACGACATCCAGAGACTTGAGGTACTCAAGGCGAATCTCGTCCACCCCCGGTGCCCTGCCACTGAGGAGCTTACGAACCACCTCAGTGACCTCGGCTTGGGTGATGGATGAGCACGCCCCCGTGAAGAAGGAGCTGAGTCGAAAGGTGAAGCTCTCGATTTACCGGTCAATCTACGCACCTACCCTCACCTATGGTCATGAACTTTGGGTAGTGACCAAAAGGACAAGATTGTGGATACAAGCGGCCGAGATATGTTTCCTCCGCAGGGTGGCTGGACGCTCCCTTAGAGATGAGTTTCCTCCGCAGGGTGGCTGGACGCTCCCTTAGAGATAGGGTGAGGAGTTCGGTCACCCGGGAGGAGCTCGGAGTAGAGCCGCTACTCCTCCACATTGAGGAGTCAGCTGAGGTGGCTTGTACATCTGTACCGGATTCTCCTGGACACCTCCCCAGGGAGGAGTTCCAGGCATGTCCCTCCTCCCTAGGGAGGTGTTCCAGGCATGTCCCTCCGGGAGGAGACCCCGGGGAAGACCCAGGACATGCTGGAGAGACTATGTCTCTCGGCTGGCCTGGGAACGTCTCGGACTCCCCTCGGAGGAGCTGGAGGAAGAGATGGAGGAAGAGCTGGAGGAAGAGATGGAGGAAGAGCTGGAGCAAGAGCTGGAGGAAGAGCTGGAGGAAGTGTCTGGGGTGAAGGAAGTCGGAAGAAGATGGATGGATGGATGAAAACAAAAACAAAACAAAAAAAACGATCTTTAGACATTCCAATCGATTTTTAGGAATTAATATGAGAATCGATTTAGAAATGGAAAATCGATTTTTTCAAACACAGGCCTAGTTTTAAGGCAGGGCGACAGAAGTGAATAACTGAAATGAATCATGGTAATAACTCGGAGTGGTTTCACCTCTCTGGTGTAAATCTATTCCATTCCAAGCCCTGTATTTTTACATGGAGGCAGAATAGAAGAGGACGGAGAACAGCAGGATGTGAGGACCTGAGGTCGACACCACTGGCCTCAAATATGAAATACACACAAGTAGTTTCAGAATTTATTAAAGGATCGCCCCTTGAGATGTAACATCTCATTTTCAAGGGGGTCCCAAGAAAACATGCAACATTACAATATATCACATTACAGTACAGACCAGCGGTCGGCAACCCAAAATGTTGAAAGAGCCATATTGGACCAAAAACACAAAAAACAAATATGTCTGGAGCCGCAAAAAAAATGAAAAGTCTTGTCTTGTATCCTTAGAATGAAGACAACACATGCTGCATGTAGCTATATTAGTTAGAACTGGGTCAAAATGTCGAGAAAAAAGTCGAAATGTTGAGAAAAAAGTCAAAATGTTGAGATTAAAAAGGAAAGGAAAAAGGAAGAAAAAAAGAGAAAAAAAGAAGAAAAAAAGGAAGAAAATAAGAAAAAAAAAGAAAAAAGAAAAAAAGAAGGAAAAAGGAAAAGAAAGAGAAGAAGGAAAACAAAGAAAAAAAGGAAAAAAAGGTCAAACATTTTGAAGAAGCTCCAGGAGCCGCTAGCGGCTCTAGAGCCGCGGGTTGCCGACCCCTGGTACAGACATACATGACATAAAACAAACACAGACATCTTGCTCACCCTCCCACACACAACCCCTACCCACATGAATCTAGTTACAAAATAGACTAATTGAATAACCGGAACAATTACATAAATATAACATAACAGAGAGAAAATATAAAAAAAATAAATAGAAAAAAGGACAAAAAAATACATAAATAAATTAAAAACATATGCAATTTGTTTTAAGATGAGAGTATAATGGCAACTTAAAACAATGAAAAGAGGTAATAGAACGCAAAAAGAGAGGAAGATTATTCCAATCTGATGGAGCTTTAAAATAAAATGATCTTTTACCAACCTCTTTTAAAATTCTAGGAACAAAGAAAAAAGGAAAATTCATATGTCTGAGTGAGTATGGAGAGTTATATGGAATCATGAGTTCTTTTAAATATGGAGCACAGTGAAAATAAACACATTTAAAAAGGAAGTTAAACCAGTGAAATTGCTGTCTAGATTTGGGTTGAAACCAGTTCAATGAATCAAACATAAAACAATGATGTTCTGAAAGGACAACGTAACACAAATCTACATAATGAATTAAATAATACAGTCAGAGGTTTAACATGGGTATCTGGAGTATTTTGATAAACAATATCTGCATAATCAACAAGTGGTAGTATGAGTTGAGAAATTATAGTTATGACTTTTTAGAATGCACCAACAAAAGTAATTGCCATAAATGTTAATGACATGAAGTATTCTCTCAACAAGACTGCAGAAAGAAAGTAATGCCCCAAAGTACACATACAAAATAATACCTATAATAATCAATCCACTGTTAGACACAAGCTCATCCTTCAGTTTTATGATTGGTCCTCTGCTCGACTCTGCCCCCTGCTGGAGACGTGTTGTACTACAAGAGTAAAAATACAGATCTGGCCCTTTTTAAAAACAATAAGCGCTGATGCTTACAGGACACTCTCAGAAAATTAGAATATTGTGATTTTCTGTAATGCAATTACAAAAACAAAAATGTCATACATTCTGGATTCATTACAAATCAACTGAAATATTGCAAGCCTTTTATTATTTTAATATTGCTGATTATGGCTTACAGTTTAAGAAAACTCAAATATCCTATCTCAAAAAATTAGAATATTCTGGGAATCTTAATCTTAAAATGTAAGCCATAATCAGCTATATTAAAATAATAAAAGGCTTGCAATATTTCAGTTGATTTGTAATGAATCCAGAATGTATGACATTTTTTTTTTTTAATTGCATTACAGAAAATAGAGAACTTTATCACAATATTCAAATTTTCTGAGACAGTACTGTATTTTGAGGGCTAGATATTCTATATGTGACTGAACCAGATTGATTTAGAATGAGAAATAAATCAGGCGATTTCAGCAAGGTCATCTCAACCTGTAGGTTGAAACCTGAGGGATTTCCCAGCTCAATGTGCAGCTCCTTGTTTTTTTGTTTTTTTATTTAACCTTTATTTTAACCAGGTCGGTCCCGTTGAGATACAATGACCTCTTTTTCAAGGGAAGCCTGGACAAGACAGCAGCCAGAGAAACATTAAAAGTGCAACAATTAAAAACAGACATCACCAACTCACTCTACTCAAAATAAATAAATAAAATACTCAACACTCAACAAGATAAATAAAAATCTTTGCTAGGTTAAAACACAAGATTAGGAATTTACATTAAAACGTAGGGCTGGGGATCGATTCAAATGTCAAGAATCGATTCAATTCCGATTCTTAAAATTCAGAATCAATTATCACGCTTTGATTCGATCCGATATTGATTTGGGTTGGTGTTATTAAAACTGTTTTTCAGCTGTTGCATGAATTATATGACTGTAGTTCTGCAACATATTAATACTAGTATTATATTGCGATTCAACAGCAAGTATTGCAGCTAATGATGCTGTAAGGACCAATCAGCTCCCAGAATGCTGATAGAACTGCTTTCAGAAACATTGTGTTGGGCAGAATTATCAATTTATCCCATTTCCCATTTATGAGCATTTGGTTTTTAGCATTTTATGCAAACTTAACCCCAATACGGTATATAAAGCAAAGAAATATAGACAATTTATGCAATTATAACTGAAAACTTTAATGTTTTCATACTTATGAAACATATTCAAGTTCCTGTGCTGCTGTTTCAGCATCCCTGCATCCAGAGAGAGTCTCCTCACGTCAGGTTCCTGTGCTGCCATGACGAACACTCGCTGCTGCTCTGGGTCAACAGCATCAGGATAGCCAAGGTGAAATCCACACGCCTTTACTGGCACTACACTGGTTGGTTTGTTTGTTGGTTTGTTTTATTGTTTGCACTCGTAAAAAAGTATAAAAACATGATTTTCAAAAGGTACAAAGGCTATTTGATTTTATTTTAGTATTCTTTTATTTACTTAGTTGTTGCTTTTTTAATTTTATAATTTACGTTCTTTGTAATTTGACTTCTTGGAAAAAAGGGGCAGAGTAAATAAGATTCTTCTTCTTCCTGCCCCTTTTCATTCACGGGTTAGGAACGTTTGTGTTGAGTTGTTTGTTGTGTGTGAGTATAATTATGGTATAGTTACTTATTATAAATACTTATAAATGATTAGTGAATGGGGGTAGGATTAAATAAGTTTACACTTCTTCCTACTCTTTTTTGCACATGTAAATTAAGATATTAAGTGTTAAAGGATGAAATTCTTAGTTTTTTTTGTTTTTTTTTGTTTGTTTTGTTTTCTTATCTTCTCTTTTAATTGTTGTCTTTTACATGTCTAAATAAATCAATCAATCAATCAATCAAAAAAGAAACATTACACAGAGGAAAAAAGTTAAGAAAAGACGTGCAGGAGAGGTCATAAAAACTAGAAGGGTTTATAAGCGACTCCCCCCTCCTAAAAACAAGAAAAATTAAAAAAATAATAATTCATAAAACCATATAAGGACAATACTTAGGCCTATACAGTATAACTGATAACTGAGTTATATGATACTTCAGAATACAATTAAATAGCTTAGAAATATATTTGAATAATGGTGAATGAAAAACACAGATATATAAAAAATCTATCAACTTTTTTTTCAGCTTTCTTTTGAATGCAGATAATATGTTGAGCATGTTTTATTTAAATGTTTTAAACTGTTCCACAGCACAAAACCTTGATATATAATAATGAACATTTAGCAACTGCGGTTCTGCAGAAGGGGAAATGCTAATCATTCCTTCTTCTGCTGGAGTATGAACGATAATAAGAATTAAACTCTAAATAATGATGAAAATGTCTGGGTTAAGTTAGACTTTATACATCAGGATTCCTGTTTGATACTTATTCACATCGTAGATTGTTAGTATTTATAATTTTTTAAACAGAGGTGTGGATGATGGAGAGTTAGTAACAATTCTTACAAAGGATTTTTGGAGTTTATGAATAGGTTGTAAAAAAGAAGGATAAGTGCTAGCCCAAATGAAATTTCAATTAAAGCTGCAAGCAGCGATGAACGGCCCTCGCACCCTTGTGCACGTTCTGGCTGCAGTGGAAGCTTGTATGACTTGATGTAGATTCTTCAGGCCTCTCTATATCAAACCATTCAAAAGTTATGGCAGAAAGTAGAAACTATCAGATATCGACCAATCAGAAGAAGGGTCGGGGCTAATATTCACCAATTATGTTTAAGGACTCAAAACCGAGTCCGATGACACCACCGAGTCTTTATATCAAACCATTCAAAAGTTCTGGCAGAAAGTAGGAACTATCAAATATGGACCAATCACATGAAGAGGGGGCGTGCTTTTTGGCGTCTATCGTCGCCACGGTAACGCTTTTGACTGAGAAAAATAATGCACGTCGTCGCAGGATGGAGACGTACATTTTGATGTATAAAACACCTGGGTGCACGTTACGGTTCGGGCCGCATTAACGGCCGAAGAAATGGCATAAATTGCGCCAAAATTACACAATTAATTCAAAATGGCCGACTTCCTGTTCGGTTTGGGCCATGGCGCCAAGACTCTTTTCTTTAAGTTGCGACATGATACAGGCGTGTACCGATTTTCGTGCATGTACGTCAAACCGTATTGTGGGGCTTGAGGCACAAAGTTTTCTAGGGGGCGCTGTTGAGCCGTTAGGCCACGCCCATTAATGCAAACCATTAAATATCACATTTTTCACCAGGCCTGGCTTGGTGAAAAATTTGGTGACTTTTGGGGCACGTTTAGGAGGAAATAAAGAAAGAAAAATCTGAAAAATAAGGATAAGGATAAGGATAAAAAGGAAAATTCCTACAGATACAATAGGACCTTTGCACTGTAAGTGCTCGGGCCCTAATAACAATAAGAGATATGGGAATAGATTAAACTGTTGTACAAAGTTAATGAAGTGCTTACTTTTAAAAAGGGTTTAACCTTTTTTATGATACCCAAGGACTTTGATGTGCACTTTAACATGTATTATTGTGCGTGTGTTTAGTACGGCCCTTCCCTCTACGACAGCTACCAGGCCGCCCTGCAGAGAGCAGACGCCCTGCAGGATCTCCAGCCCTCTGCACAGACAGGTAGGTGGATGTTTAAGGACGGGGTTCAATGTTTCACATGGCCAGTTCTGCAGGACCCGGCGTACTTGCTCGGGTCATGTTACTGAAACAAACTACATGGTCAGGTTTACAATAGGGCTGGGAATCCATTCAAATGTCAAGAATTGATTTGATTGTGATTCTTAAGTATTTGTATTTCTTTGATTGTTATTTTGTTCCTTGTGGGATGGATCATTTACGATACAAATATAACTGTAATGAATTATAGACAATTGATGTAATTAGAACTGAAAACTTTAATGTTTTCATACCTTTAAACATATTTAAAGGCAAGTTATTCTTGTGTCCAACAAAACATTCCTTTTTTGAGCATAAACAAAATAATACCAAAAGTTGTAATGTATTGATGAAAAAAATCAATCTTTAGACATATGAAACGATTTTTAGGAATGAATATAATAATCGATTTAGAATCGTAAAATGGATTTTTTTCAACAAAGGCAGAACCTGTTCCTTCATTTGAAATGTGCAGAATAATCTTGCAGCAGATGTCAACTTTCTTTTTTTCTGCATTGATAAATCCCAACTTTAAAAAAAAATGTTCTGCAGTCCTCAAAAACCTGGCATATGATAACACATTTAGTTATTTACCGGTAGTTGGTTTTGAAACAGCAAAAAATAAGCTACCAGTTAAATAACAAAAATCCCACACAGCTACACAGACACACACACCTGCTCACTCACCTACATACTCACCCCACAGTTTCAGGGACAGATAATCTCAGTAGTCTAGTCTTGATTCAGTCTCAGGGACCTGCAATGGCTGCTGTTTGTGTCTCTGCCTGTTCTCGTGTTTGTTTTTTCTCTTAGATCTCCAAGGCTCGTGTGCTCGTTTGTACGTTTCCCTGTGTTTTTCTCATTTTAGACTAGCAGTGGATGTCACCCCCCCCTTCACATTTAATTAAAAAAAAAAAAAAAAAAAAATATATATATATATATATATATATATATATATATATATATATATATATATATATATATGTATGTATATATATATATATATATGTGGGCCCGGTTCCGAGAGCGTCTTTCTCGGTGATCGGCTAGTCGCCGATGGCGACCTCCCGACCGGTCTCGGCAAGCCGGCCGAACCAGGAAGGCCCGGAGGCGCGGACTGCGGTTCCGGGCTTCCTCTCCCGCTCCGAGGGGGACGGGGGGGGGGTTGGCTCGGCCGGATGGACCCCGGCCTGAGGTTGGCGATGGGGGTGTGTGGCAGGGTGGAGGAGCAGCCACTCAGGTGATGGGGCACAGGTGTGTCCCATCAACCTCTCCACCCTGCCTGCCTTTATAAGGCAGGGCTGCACAGCAGCAAGGAGCTGAAGCACGTGTGTCCTGTGTGTTGGGTGGAATTATTGGTGCCACGATTCTTCCATTATTGTGATTTTTAATGCTTTTTTCCATACAAGATTGATTTTGTCTTCATCTGTGGCTACATTTGTAAATAAATAGCCAATCAATGAACTCTGTTCCTCTAACAACACTCATTAAGTAAATAACAAGGTTTTTTCAAAGACACAAAATAATGTATTTTATGACTATGTAAACATTTGCTCTTTGACTTACTTAACTTTGACCAGGGAAAGCTGCACTTGCATGAGAGCGCCCTCTATTGGCGGAAAACACTGAAAACGGTCAAGCCCTGGATTTAATGAGTTCATTTATTCAAGTAAACAAGATATATGTACTTAGTGTAAACATATCTGCCATATTTCAAGTGAACAATAAGAAATGTGCATTTTTGAAAATGAAATGATTCAGCAGCTTATTCAGTCTGGAATCTGGATAGGATAACTTAAAAAAAAAAAGAAAAGTTTTTTAATTAATCGATTCCAAATCGTCACGTGACGCATCGCGATGCATCGACACATCGATGAATTGCACCCACCTCTAATATACACACATATATATATATATATATATATATATAAACCAACACGGTATTCACCATTAATATATATGCAGACAAAGTAAAAAAAAAAAAAAAAAAAAAAAAGCAAGACTAAAATCTGCATCTCTGGATTTCTCCCAGGGCACAGCCCTCGTGCCGAGCCAGGTCCAGGTTCTACAGGCCCAGGTCCAGGTCCAGGTCCAGGTCCAGGTCCAGGTCCACGTCCACGTCCAGGTCCAGCTCCAGCTCCACCCGGATGCAGAAACATGGAGCAGCATCCGTGTGAGGATCCCCCCGACTTCATCCCCCCACCGCCCCCCAGGCAGGTCTGAGTCCCCCCTCAACCCTCAACCCCCAACCCTAAACCCCCCGGACAGGTCTGAGTCCCCCCTCAACCCTCAACCCCCAACCCTAAACCCCCCGGACAGGTCTGAGTCCCCCCTCAACCCTCAACCCCCAACCCTAAACCCCCCGGACAGGTCTGAGTCCCCCCTCAACCCTCCTCCATCAGGGACGCTGGCTACGTCTCCTCCGAACAGGTCTGAGTCCCCCCTCAACCCTCAACCCCCAACCATCCTCCGTCGGGGACGCTGGCTGTCTCCTCCGGACAGTGGCACCACCAGGGGGGGTGGGCCAGGGGTGGCCACGGCCCCCCTACAAATTTGCTGGCCACCCCACTGGCCTCAGTAAAAAAAAAAAGCACTTGCCGGTCACATAGATTCTATCATCAGTTATGTGTTTCATCCCAAATCATTTGGGCCAAATGCATAAGGTATCAGTAGGTGTTTCTTTAAGTATTTCTGAGCCTGTATACTACAACAATATAATAAAGTCCTATAATAATGGCTTTTAGTTTTGGTTCCACCCCAAGAATTTAAGTGGCCCCCTCTGGCCCCCCCCTAGGAAACACCCCTGCCTCCGGATCCAGAAGTAATTTATTTCTAGGCTAGTCACTGTACTGGTTTGGAAGTTGGTGCAGGAACACAATAAATAAATGAATCTCCGTTTTAACATTGATGTCAATGAGTTTTTTTTATTACAAAAAGACTGTACATAAATTTCAATGAGCACATCCTATGTACAAACTGAGAGGAGGACAAACACCAGATTCTGTTCTCATGACCATTAAACTTAGTTTTTTTTTCTTTTTTTGATTTCACATTTGATCATAAGAAAACACACCAAAGAAAAGGCTCCTCGTCCCACCAGGGCCTGAAACGCTGCGCGGTAAACGTTACAAATCCCACGCACGTCAAGTGCTCGTCTCGTGATCTCTGCATGATAAAAGTATAAATAAATCCACTACAGTAACTGCCGGCGAGCCTCCCTCAGCAGTCTCGGACATAAAAAACACGTCGAATGCAAAGTTAAGAAAAACATTTGGTAAAAAACAAAAAAAAAAAAGTTATTTTTCCCACAAGAAATGACATCACAATGAAAATCAAACCATGGATAATGGGATGTAGTGGCAAGTCCTTCTCCGTACTGACAGTTGCATACTGGGATCAGTCAATAGGTATTAATTACCCTTTCAGTCAGAGCTCACGTTGAAATGTCCATCACCTAAAATGTGTTACAAACATTTACGCTGAGACAGGCATTACCTTCAGATATGTGGAACCACTTTTACTCACACCACCGAACATTTTGGAAGGGCAGACGTCTTATTTTGTAGTAAAACTCTCGTCGGCAGCCCTTTAGAAGTCCTCCAGATTGAAATTCACTCATTTAATTCATTTGTAGGACAAAAACAAGCCAAACGTGAACAGCAGACTGGCTCCAGCTGTGGTACATTACTGCTCAGTCGCCTACATTCAATAACAATACAAGTGTGATTCCAAAGGTTTTACAATCAAATGATCAATGCTCAGGAAAGGAAAGTACTCATCACATTTCTGAGGTTGAGAGGTGTAGCACCCTGTAATGTTAGAACTTCCTGAAAATGTAATAACGCCTGAAAACGTGATACAATTTGCACTTAACTCAATCAAAAATGTAATAAAATCCAATAATGTAATAACATCCCCAATAATGTAATAAAATATCCTGACTGATATTGTAATAACATTTTTACCGATAATGTAATACCTTATTACATTATTGGGAATTTATTACATGGTACTCAAAGTCTGCAATTTAAATCACACTGCAAAAACTCAAAATCAAAAGAATATTTGTCTTATTTCTAGTTAAAATTTCTCATTTTTTGTCAAAAAAAAAAAAACACATCACACTTAAAACAAGACTCATCACTGGAAAAAACATCAATTTTCACCTGTTTCAAGTAGATTTTCACTTAAAATAAGTAGAAAAATCTGATCAAAGATTTTTTTTGCTTGTAATGATAAGTTATTTTTCTGGTAATGACTCTTGTTTTAAGTGTAATAAGATTTTTTTGACTAAAAATGAGACATTTTAACTAGTAATAAGACAAATATTCCTGGTAAGATTTATAGTTTTTGCAGTGCAATAATCATTCTGGTGTTTCAAATCCAGCGTATAAAACATTCTTAGATACTTAAAAGACAAAATGTAGAACTCTGGACTGAAAATGAACATATATATTACATTATTTGTCAAGTATTACATTATCAGTTTTGGAAAAAAAAAAAAAAAAAAAAAAAAGACCCACCTGAAATGTAATAAATTCCCAATAATGTAATAAGGTATTACATTATCGGTAAAAATGTTATTACAATATCAGTCAGGATATTTCATTACATTATTGGTGAAGTTATTACATTATTGGATTTTATTACATTTTCGATTGAGTTAAGTGCAAATTTTATTACATATTCAGGAAACTATTACATTATAGGAAACTATTACATTATAGGGAGCTACATGGGGGGTTGATGGTGATGGTTGGAGCACCAGTGTAAAAGCACCACACCAGTCCAAAGAAAGATTTGCTTCATGCTTCTCAGAATGCTCACGTTGCCACCGAAAAAACACCATGAAATTCAGCGTCATCACAGTTATTGATACCTATCAGTGCAACTACACGACAAATGGAAAACAACATGGAGACGCACTAGTCCGTCCGTCTGTCCGTCCTCGGAGCTTTTGCTACAGCAGCTGGACAAGCATCACTAAACACGGTGACACACTCAAAACCATGTGACTCAAAATAGAAAAATAAATGCTTGTACACAATCACTTCTGCCCCGATCCAGTTAAGAGCGGCCACTGTGACTGATCAATAAACTCCCCCGTTCAAGTAAAAACAAGCAAGAACTCCAGAGGAAAACGCTCCGATCCCCGGAGGCCGATGGAAACACTGGTGAAATACACTGACGCATGTACTTTACTGGCAGCTTGTCACGTTACAGTTTATATACACGTTAATAGAGCAGAAAGAAACTCCACCAGAGAGAGAAACGCTCTCCTTTTTTTGTGTTATGCATTCTGTACATCAGCTTTTTCTTTTCTTTTTTTCTTGAACCCCAATTCCCCATCGATGCAGGATTGCCTCCAGGTTGCCGTGGGTTGCTCCGGACATTCAGTCGTGTCCTAACACACTTTCTTCCATGTATTTTGTCCTTTAATGTCTTCTGGAGAGGTTGTAAGGGAGGAGGGTTAGTCTGAGTGACGACGGCGCTACAACTGCCGCACTGCAAAAACTCACAATCTTAACAAGAATATTTGGCTTATTTCTAGTTAAAATGTCTAATTTTTAGTAAAAAAAAAAGATTCATCACTGGAAAAAACAACAATTTTCACCTGTTTCAAGTAGATTTTCACTTAAAATAAGTAGAAAAATCTTCCAGTGGAACAAGATTTTTTTTGCTTGTAATGAGAAGATAAATCTTGTCCCACTGGCAGATTTTTCTATTTATTTCAAGTGAAAATTTACTAGAAACAGTTGAAAATTGGCAAATAACAAGTTATTTTTCAAGTAATGACACTTGTTTTAAGTGTAATGAGATTTTTTTGACTAAAAATGAGACATTTTAACTAAAAATAAGACAAATATTCCTGGTAAGATTTGGAGTTTTTGCAGTGTGGATCTGTCTCTTCGGTCAGAATCAGCCGCATACTTGAAGAAACATGAATTAAAGTTGCCACACACACATTTACAGCACACACAGATTCACGTTGTACTCTGGCTGCGTCTGACTGAGCGTTAGTTGCTGTGAGTGAGTTTAGCAGACCCCTGGCCTCCCGAGACTCAACCCCACTCTCCTTTTTGTTTTAACTTAATTTAAAACAAGCCAAACTGATGCAAGGACGAGCCCCTCCCCCCGCCTAAAGAAAAACCATTTAGAAATTCACCGTGGCACTTTATTTAAACCAGGAGCTGCACGAGCAGCAGCACTGCACTGCACCCCACCGTCCGTGTCCAGCGGCGCCAGCATCAGCAGAAAAGGCTGTAGTTTGTTAGTCAGCGTAGTGCATGATGGACTCCACGTAGTTCCCGGGGAAGAGGCCCGTGGTGCCGTTGCAGACGCCTTCATACCAGCCGTCGTCGTTCTTCTTGATGATGTAGATGATGGCTCCTTCCATGAAGGACAGCTCGTCCTCTTTGTCTTTGGAGTAGTCGTAGATGGCCACGACTAGGACGAATCGGAGAAGAAAAAATGAGCCTTCAAAACGCTGGGAACCGGATTAAAACACGACCCCAGTCTAGGGCTGGGGAACCATTCAAATGTCAAGAATTGATTCGATTCCAATTGTTAAGATTCAGATTCGATTATCAGGATTTGATCCTATTCGATTCTGATATTGATTTGGGTTAGTGTTATTTAAACTTTTTTTTGAGGTGTTACATGAATTATATGACTGTAGTTCTACAACATATTAATACTAGTATTATATTGAGATTCAACAGCAAGTATTGGCAGATAATGATGCTGTAAGGACCAATCAGCTCCCAGAATGCTGATAGAACTGCTTTCAGAAACATCGTGGGCAATGTTCCCTCTAAGCTGCCCGCGTGCGCAATCGCGCACTGCCCGCATATTCTCAGTGCACAAGAAAATCTATCGAGCGCAGTGCTTTAAGTGGGCCGGTACGCCCCGGTATGGAGTAACCCCACTTCGCAATATTAGCCTCTGGCGTACCGGGACTTCTCATGAGCTCAGTACTCTGTTCTCTCCTTGCGATTTGGCTACAGTGGCGTCGCAACGCGACTGCCCCTCGTGAGACGTTCACTCGTAAAGCCTGATTTATGGTTCCGCGCTAAAGGTCTACGCCGTAGGAAAACGCGGCGACGCGCAATGTACGTGCGCATCGCCGCATACCCTACGGCGTAGGGTCTGCGTTGGTGTAACGCGGAACCATAAATCAGTTTACGGAGGTTCCGCGAGTCGAGAGGAGGAGAAGTATTCAAGGATTTGGGGAATACAAGGAGCTGTGGGGATCCCGGACACGAGAAAGTCTGAAGTCTCTGCTAAAAGCTGTCCATACCATTGCTGTGTCTACCACCAGTACTGGAGTTGAGGGGGATGAGGGGGGATGGCATCCCCTCCTGAAATAAAAACGGTCCAAATCATCCCCCTGTAAAACTGCCATCCCTCCTTTCCATCCCTTATGTCATTTCATCAATGAATTTGGTTTTACTGATATTTCAACATTTAGAGTCATCACCAGAAAAACAACACCAGAAAGATATGTTCTTTGACCATTTTCATCTGTTTCAAGTAGATTTTCACTTGAAATAAGTAGAAAAATCTGCCAGTGGAACAAGGTTTATCTTCTTCTTGTTCCACTGGCAGATTTTTCTACTTATTTCAAGTGAAAATCTACTTGAAACAGGTGAAAATTGTTGTTTTTTTCCAGTGATGAGTCTTGTTTTAAGTGTAATGAGATTTTTTTTACTAAAATGAGACATTTTAACTAGAAATAAGACAAATATTCTTGTTAAGATTGTGAGTTTTTGCAGTGATCCATGTTACTTATCCTGTGAAGGACAGAGTCATATTGATAAGTTCAGAAAAGTGTTTTTTATTGTTGTGTTTTGATGTATTTGATGTAAGCCCAGTGGATATTTAAAGCTTACAGAAGGCTGCATTTAACTGCTGCTATGTCATTCCTGCAGTATTTCTGCAGGTAAAAATAAAGCGTGCATATCTGATGTTGCTCACAGTAGTCCTCAGTTTGCTCAGGGAGCTTGTGTGTATGCCCAGATACATGAAAAATTAGAGGGAACATTGATCATGGGTCAGAATTACCAAACAGATCCAGAGCAGCAAACAGAGGACGAATGAGATCGGTTTTATTTTTTCCCACATTCTGTTTTTATTTTCTTTCCATTTTCGGTCTATTTTGGTTTTTAATTTTTGAGAATTTGGTTCTTAGCATTTTATGCAACTGTAACCCCAAGACAGCATATAAAGTCATGAAATATAGACAATGTATGCAGTTATAACTGAAAACTTTAATGTTTCATACCTTTAAACGTATTTAAAGGCAAAAACATGGCACCAGTTATTCTGGTGTCCAACAAAACATTCTTTTTTTGGGCATAAACAAAAAAAATACCAAAAGTTGTAATGCAATGATAAGAAGAAAAAAAAATTGATCTTTAGACATACCAGTCGATTTTTATGAATTAATATGAGTATCGATTTAGAATCGGAAAATTGATTTTTTCAACACAGTCCTCTCTCCTTAGGCACTGACCTTTCTCTTGATAGACTTTGGGGGCCCAGTGGGGGTCTCCGTCGGCGTAGGGGTCGCTGTACTGAACCACAGCAGCGTCCTCTTCCTCGTAGTCCACGGGAGGAGGAGGTGGAGGGGGAGCCGGCTCCTCGAACACACCCAGGTCCTCTGGGGGGGGCGGGGGAGGAGGGGCCGGGCTGTCTGTTACTGGAGGAGAAGAACAAGTGCTTGTTTGATGTTTGACTGCATCAGCCACCAACAAGACACATCTGTAGCGGATCAAAGTTTATATGAGGTGTGATGTTTAATTTATGAGATGCCAAACCATCAGCTCCGCAGCAAATCTCCCAATAGAGGGAATGTGCATGACGTCACAGATGCGGGTTACAACCACTGAGTGTCAGAAAGACTGAGTGGCAGCGTAAACTTTCAGTTTGAGCACTCCAAAAAATCTAAAATATCTAAGAGCTGTTGTGCTGTACTCATAGATTTAGCAAGAAATCTGAGTTATTGTTTTACAGACTGCCGAAAAATTAGCTTAAGAGAGACAAATGGATCACTGTAATTCACAGAAACAACTGGATTCCAGACACCGAAACGTGGATTTGTGGTTCCCATTTTGTATCAGGTAATGTTGGATTTTTGGGTAGCTAACGTTAAACGATCAAATCATAAAGTTCGGTGTCCTCATCACTTTAATTTCTACAACAAATCCTGCCTTGAAGTCGGACCAAGCGTCAAGACTTTTGTAAGCCTTCAAGCTTTGCTTCGTGTATTTCCCCGGAGTAGAAATTAAGTACATATAAATATCTGATATGTGGCCAAATATTAATGTCCATGGACCACTGGTTCTTAGTAACTGTACCAAATATTAATGTCCATGGACCACTGGTTCTTAGTAACTGTACCAAATATTAATGTCCATGGACCACTGGTTCTTAGTAACTGTACCAAATATTAATGTCCATGGACCACTGGTTCTTGGTAACTGTACCAAATATTAATGTCCATGGACCACTGGTTCTTGGTAACTGTACCAAATATTAATGTCCATGGACCACTGGTTCTTGGGGTAACTGTACCAAATATTAATGTCCATGGACCACTGGTTCTTGGTAACTGTACCAAATATTAATGTCCATGGACCACTGGTTCTTGGTAACTGTACCAAATATTAATGTCCATGGACCACTGGTTCTTGGGGTAACTGTACGGGTCACTGTCAAATCCAACTGCCTTTAATTTAAGCCGATAATCGACTGTTACCCCGTCTTCTCCACTAGTTGCAGCTGTTTTTGCTGATGTTTTGCCACTCAATGCGAGTAAGGGGGCTGGTCCAGTGGGGGAGTGACGTCAATGCAAACCCTCTATAGTTATTATTATTGTTGTTGGCGACGCAGGATGCGCTATTTTCTGTAAAATAAACTTTTGGATGTAAAGTTATTTGTGAAATAGGTTTTCCCTTCTCTAATCTTGGTGTGAGGGATCAGTCCACTGACGACCTTCCCTAGAGACTTTATGACGTTGATCTTGGTGGACGAGCGGGATCTTAAGCTGGCATCCCTGCTGACACTCGCATTTTAAACCGTTCGGGCTCTTTAGCTACAGAGCCTGACAACTAGTCCAACAGCGAACTCCCAAACCTGCACCTGGATTAAAGAACAGGTGACGGAGTGAAATCAATCCAATTCAAATCTGTTTATGTCGCTTTTTTTCTCCTGGGTTTAACAATTTACTTGCTAATGAAGTTCAAATACAGTTCAGGCAGAAAGACAACGGTAGCCGGCGAAGTGCTACTTCCAGGTCAGAGCTTGCTCGTCAGCGTCTTCACTAGGGATGGGAATTGAGAACCAGTTCTTGTTCAGAACCGGTTCCCAGTGTTTCAATTCCTTGGAATCGTTTGGAAATTTTGCAAACGATTCCCTTTTCGATTCCAGTGGGAACGAACGACGTCATCAAGCACGTTGCATAAACCAGCAGTCAATAGTAAACACGGCACCCTGGCGATCAAACGCTCGACAGTCCGGTAACATATCAGTAAAAAAGACGACAACAAGACAACTTGCAATACTTGCCAAGTCAATATTTCGTCAAATGGAGGAATACTACCAACATGCAAAAACATTAGTGCACACAGCAGAAATAACAATCAATGAATGTCGCGTTTTCAATCCGCTCTGGACCAACGTCAGTAATTCTCAACCCAGCAGCAGCAGCAACATTAGCATGTCCTTGGCTGGCTCCATGCGTTACTGCAGGAAACTAATTAACAAACATACAGAAATTTGGCGAGCCAGCCAGGAGGGTGATCTGTTCCAGGTTTTCGTTTGTTTTTTCGTTTTATTTTCTTGTTCAATATTTATCTCCGGTGTATCAAAATCAATCAGCTGTTTGTCAACTGCTGCTCAGCTGTCTCCGTCTCCCTGGTGCTGCTGACGTCACACTCACAGAACTTCTTTTTTTGTGCTGCATCAACTTGTCATGACGTTTTTTGATTAAAATAAGTTTATCAAGTTTATCATATTAGCGCCATTTGCCTTATTGTTGTCCTTTTTTTTACGGATGAGAATTGATAAGGGAATCAATAAAGAACCGAATCGTTAAGCAGAATCGAAAATGGAATTGAAATCGTAAAAATCGTATCAATTCCACGGCCTGAACTGCTGCTCGTATGAACTAACCGGCTCTTCTTCTAAACCCGAGGAAACAGACATGCGTCCAGTCCTGTGTGCCGCAGAACCTTTGAGGAAAAGAGCCTCTATACTGGAAATCTTTTCATTTGAGTAATCCAGGTTCCAGGTTGTGGATGAGGGTCGTTCACGATCACCACATCCCTGCGTTAGAAGGTTGCAGGGCGATTGGGTCCCGCCGGGTGCGGGGGTTTGAACTTTGCTTCAGACGGCTAAAAAAAAACACTGCGGTAACGGGATGTAGCCGAGCGACAAGATGGAAATCAATGACGTGGAAAAGAACCTCAAACAAGGTCTTTAGTAAACAAAGACAAGGCAAGTCAGATATTTGGAGAAACTGCGTTTAGTGTCTGTGGAGCATCTTGGAAGAGAGACGCAGGGATTGGAACCTCAGTCGGTCAGCAGCATTCTCTTCCTCCACAGCAATATAATGGCCACGTGATTCATTTGTTTCATTCGTTAACTTTGTCTATTTTGTGTTATTTATTAGTGTTATTTAAGCCTCTCACAGCTACTCTCGTTGCTATAACCTCAATTACATAATTGATGCGCGAAAGGCTAAATAGCTTGTGGATGATGACAATGATGGATTTGCATCTAACTTTCTGTCAGGTGACCTATGAATTGTCAATTATCCATCAAGCTCCACAATGATCATGTTAACATTAAATCAGATAGATTGGTCCAGGACATTTCTCTTGCGGGACAGGAGAAGACACTAAATCAATGCATTTCTATTATTGTTCGGCATGAATTCTCAGAGTTTTGCGGATGTGGGCGGGAACACACACATTGCGGGTGGTAATGGTCCGAAATTCAGCAGGAGGGGATGAAGAAAACAGTCCCGCGCAGGGCTCTGCCCTGCATCCCTGCATCTCTGCAGATGGTTTCTGGTGAATCTGGACAGAGCCACCAGGCCACATTTTCAGTCCTCGGTGGACAGAGAGTAAAGGATGGAGCCTCAAGTGATTCATCGCCATGGCAACACACAGTCGTCTGAGGGTGCTCCTCTCTCAGCCTTGTGTAAAGTGCAAGAAAAGGTATTGTGCGTGAAGGAAGCTGCAGAGAGCAGTGCGAGGCAGTGTGTGCACCCTGACATGATTTGAGAGGACACATGTGTCCATACATGCTGTCAGACGTGTTCACGTGTGGCTGAATCATGTTTGGAAATCTGACATTGTATGCTTGTGCAGTATGTCCTCAACAGCAAGTCTGTATATAACGTTTTACTTACTGCTCTCCTGCATTCGGGCCACAAAGCCGGTCAGGGGGATCTGTGGGGTCAGCTGGACCACGGGAGGCGGCGGCGGAGGAGCCACAGACACTGGAGCAGCAACACCCATGCAAGGAAACACAAGCAGCAGAGAGTAGAAGCGGCGGTGGACGAGGAAAATGAAGAGAGAAATTCATCGTGACGGGAACGGTCAGCATGTGAAAAAAAAAAAAAAAAAAACAAAGACAGCAAAAGGCTTTTGAGCATGGAAGATTGGGCAGGAAGAATTGGTGAGCCACACATTTATATCTGCCGACCGGTTTCCTTGTAGAGAAACGGTGTTCATTTAATCTGGCCTGGGATCTAACTCATCAGCCTCTGTGTTGGATCCAAAGCAAAGGCTGCAGCTTGCATGAAGCTTCAGTAACAAACCAGCAAAGCAGCACAGACCCAGACACAAGACAGTGGCGGATAGAAAGCTGCAGCATCCGCATGTGTCCCTTCTACCCGAATCACATGCTCACTGAGGTTGTTGCTGGGAACGGTGCAAAGCTTTCCTGCAGCTGCACCTCTTTCCATTTTAAAATCAGGCTTTTTACTTCAAACACGTCTTAAACAAGAGATGCAGGAGCAGAGACAGGCCGAGCCGTCCTCACTCTAGGACAGGACGTCACTCAATGGCAGGTGGGAGTCATAAACAACATGTAATGGAGGGGTGTCAGCAGTCCCGCTGGCCGGTAACGCCTTATTACTCAGGCTGGCTGTCGTCCGTCCACACGCCCGGCCCTCGGAGATCCACCAGCTGCCTCACATGACAAGTGCTGCCATTACAGCAGAGGCAAACCCAAACATGTGGCCTTCTGGTGCCAGGAAACGTTACTATGGAACCAACTTCCAATCTGGGTTAAGGAGGCTGACACCACCTCCACCTTTAAAACTAAACTTAAAACCTTTCTGTTTAGTAAAGACTATAGTTAGTGTTTAGTAAACCTCTAGTTAGTGTTTAACCTCTAGTTAGTGTTAGTAAACCTCTAGTTAGTGTTAGTAAACCTCTAGTTAGTGTTTAGTAAACCTCTAGTTAGTGTTTAGTAAACCTCTAGTTAGTGTTAGTAAACCTCTAGTTAGTGTTAGTAAACCTCTAGTTAGTGTTAGTAAACCTCTAGTTAGTGTTAGTAAACCTCTAGTTAGTGTTTAGTAAACCTCTAGTTAGTGTTTAGTAAACCTCTAGTTAGTGTTAGTAAACCTCTAGTTAGTGTTAGTAAACCTCTAGTTAGTGTTTAACCTCTAGTTAGTGTTAGTAAACCTCTAGTTAGTGTTTAGTAAACCTCTAGTTAGTGTTAGTATACCTCTAGTTAGTGTTAGTAAACCTCTAGTTAGTGTTAGTAAACCTCTAGTTAGTGTTTAACCTCTAGTTAGTGTTAGTAAACCTCTAGTTAGTGTTTAGTAAACCTCTAGTTAGTGTTAGTAAACCTCTAGTTAGTGTTAGTAAACCTCTAGTTAGTGTTTAGTAAACCTCTAGTTAGTGTTTAGTAAACCTCTAGTTAGTGTTAGTAAACCTCTAGTTAGTGTTAGTAAACCTCTAGTTAGTGTTTAACCTCTAGTTAGTGTTAGTAAACCTCTAGTTAGTGTTAGTAAACCTCTAGTTAGTGTTTAGTAAACCTCTAGTTAGTGTTAGTAAACCTCTAGTTAGTGTTTAGTAAACCTCTAGTTAGTGTTAGTAAACCTCTAGTTAGTGTTAGTAAACCTCTAGTTAGTGTTTAGTAAACCTCTAGTTAGTGTTAGTAAACCTCTAGTTAGTGTTTAGTAAACCTCTAGTTAGTGTTAGTAAACCTCTAGTTAGTGTTAGTAAACCTCTAGTTAGTGTTTAACCTCTAGTTAGTGTTAGTAAACCTCTAGTTAGTGTTTAGTAAACCTCTAGTTAGTGTTTAGTAAACCTCTAGTTAGTGTTTAACCTCTAGTTAGTGTTTAACCTCTAGTTAGTGTTAGTAAACCTCTAGTTAGTGTTTAACCTCTAGTTAGTGTTAGTAAACCTCTAGTTAGTGTTAGTAAACCTCTAGTTAGTGTTTAGTAAACCTCTAGTTAGTGTTAGTAAACCTCTAGTTAGTGTTTAATAAACCTCTAGTTAGTGTTTAGTAAACCTCTAGTTAGTGTTTAGTAAACCTCTAGTTAGTGTTAGTAAACCTGTAGTTAGTGTTAGTAAACCTCTAGTTAGTGTTAGTAAACCGCTAGTTAGTGTTTAGTAAACCTCTAGTTAGTGTTAGTAAACCTCTAGGTAGTGTTTAGTAAACCTCTAGTTAGTGTTTAGTAAACCTCTAGTTAGTGTTAGTAAACCTCTAGTTAGTGTTAGCCTCTAGTTAGTGTTAGTAAACCTCTAGTTAGTGTTTAGTAAACCTCTAGTTAGTGTTAGTAAACCTCTACTCAGTGTTAGTAAACCTCTAGTTAGTGTTAGTACCTCTAGTTAGTGTTTAGTAAACCTCTAGTTAGTGTTGGTAAACCTCTAGTTAGTGTTAGTAAACCTCTAGTTAGTGTTAGTACCTCTAGTTAGTGTTAGTAAACCTCTAGTTAGTGTTAGTAAACCTCTAGTTAGTGTTTAGTAAACCTCTAGTTAGTGTTAGTAAACCTCTAGTTAGTGTTAGCCTCTAGTTAGTGTTAGTAAACCTCTAGTTAGTGTTTAGTAAACCTCTAGTTAGTGTTAGTAAACCTCTAGCTGGTGTTAGCCTCTAGTTAGTGTTAGTAAACCTCTAGTTAGTGTTTAGTAAACCTCTAGTTAGTGTTAGTAAACCTCTAGTTAGTGTTAGCCTCTAGTTAGTGTTAGTAAACCTCTAGTTAGTGTTTAGTAAACCTCTACTCAGTGTTAGTAAACCTCTAGTTAGTGTTAGTACCTCTAGTTAGTGTTTAGTAAACCTCTAGTTAGTGTTGGTAAACCTCTAGTTAGTGTTAGTAAACCTCTAGTTAGTGTTAGTAAACCTCTAGTTAGTGTTAATAAACCTCTAGTTAGTGTTAGTAAACCTCTAGTTACTGTTAGTAAACCTCTAGTTAGTGTTAATAAACCTCTAGTTAGTGTTAGTAAACCTCTAGTTAGTGTAAAGTCTACAGTGTTAGAGTCAGTAGTCATAGTTGCAGCTATAGAACTATAGATAGTTAGTCTCAAATATAGCTTGGTGGTAGATATGCTGCTATGCCTCTGCTGCAGGGGGGCACCGACATCATCCACTGGGCGGTGCCTCTCACCCTTCTTCTCTTCTCCTCTTCCATTTTCTATTCATTATAAGTATCTCATAGCCATCATTTTTGTCCTCTCTGTCTGTTCTCTCTTTTCCTACTTTGCCCAGTCTGGCCTCCGGCAGGAGGGTCCCCCCTTATGATCCAGGTCCTGGTCCAGGTTTCTTCCTGAATAAAGGGGAGTTTCTCTTGCCACTTTCTTGCCACAGTTTTTACCTGCCATTGTTTATGTAATAATTGCTCAGGGGTCATTTTCTGGTCTCTGGAAAGATCCTAGAGAAAACCTCTGTTGTAATAGACGCTATATAAATAACATTGAATTGAATTGAAGCATCACTTTTAGTCCCGCAACGGAGAGCACGCCCCAGAGGACAGGTGGTACACCAGTTTAGAACGACTGTTAATTGTCTGATCTCAGGCCAGTTTGCGCAAAAAAAGAGGCTTGTCCCTTAAGATGGGAGCCATTAGAGGAGAATGAATCAGAGTCACGCCTGCCAGGATAAATTCTCCTCATCTGACAGACGTTATGCATATGTCTTGGACTTCCCCTCGCAGAGAGGCTGAGACCCCGTCCACACGTAGCCGGATATCTGCGGATATCTGCTAAACCGGAGATATTTTCCTCCGTTTTGACCTGTCATCCACACGAAAACGCAAATAAACGAAGGTTTAAAAAAACTCCGGGCAAAGTGAAGATTTTTGAAAACTCTGTTTATGTAGATGCGTGTGGACACACATAACCGGAGATTTGCGTTTTCGAACGTCACATTATGCGCCAAAACAACAACAAATCTGCTCTGACGTGCGCCTTTTGTTTACTACAGATGATCCAGCATCTGTTCTCCAAGCTATTTATTAAATAAATGGTCTCTGCTCTTGACCACCACTTACTGCGTTACACACACAGAGGCTCCGCCGTACCCTACACCGTAGGGTACGCGGCGACGCGCACCCTAGGTGTAGGGCCCGCGGCTCCGCAGAGCCCGCAGAGCCCGCAGAGACGCAGAGCCGCGGAGCCCGCAGAGACGCGGAGCCCGCAGAGCCCGCAGAGACGCAGAGCCCGCAGAGACGCGGAGCCGCGGAGGTGCAGATGATCTACAGGTTAGAATGCTTATGAAGTGGTCGAAAACGCAGATCTTCGGTTACGTGTGGATGCAAATTTTTTTATAAACGGAGGAGGGAAATATTCGTTTTTAAAAATACCCGGCTACGTGTGGACGGGGTCTGAAATGCATCCTGCCTAGGGCTGGGGATCGATTCAACTGTCAAGAATCGATTCGATTCCGATTCAGAATCGATTATCAAGATTTGATCCCCCGAACTGTCTCGCCGGTCGGTCCGGTCTCGACGACGGCCCCCCAAACTGTCGGCCCCCGGAACTTTGACCATGTGTTGGCCTTGGAAAATCTATTTTTTTCAACACAGGCCTATTCCCGCTGGCCGGCCTGACTGCAAGCTTGAATGTGATAACTCAATTAGAGTTATTAATGAGAGGTAATGAAACACTGCATGAGAGTGCTGAGGTGCAAAGATTGCAACAACCCTGGTTTACGTAGTTAAAATTAATCTGTCCTCGAGGTTTAAAATTTAGATTGCAAAAGGCCTAACTAACTACTGCTCATTTGTTCACAAGGGGATATTCCAGAGCTTCAACTCCTTACAAAAAAAACATGGCCTGGAAAGAAATAATTTCTACGGATACCTTCAGGTTCGAAATTATTTGAATCATAACTTGAATGTAGCTTCAAAAGCTGGAGAGACAGGAATTATGAACATCTGTCAGCATTTGAATCTACTACATGCAACAAGATAATTTCCAGATTTTCTTGTTTTCTGCCAGCCAATCAGAATCGAGTATTCACACAGACCGTGGTATAAATTTATATAATCTACAGCACCATCTTTACTCATTCTGCTTTGTGTGTAATTTTCTGTATGTAATATTTAACATGAGAAGCTCGTTACATTAAAAAATGAAGAATATTTCCGAGACCGAGATGGGGAGGAAGATGACTATATTTCCGTACAATAAAACCAAACTTTAAAACTCTTCAGTTTCCTGCTTCCAGTAAAATCCCGTGAGGTCTCACCTGAGTTCTGCTGGAAGGCCGGGCCCCCGTTGATGTGGGGCTGCTGGGAGGAGACGGAGGGCGCGCGGCGGTAGGTGCCCGTGGCCGACACCATGGAGGCGGAGGAGGTGGTGGAGGAGTTGTGGCGGGAGATCTGGCGGGAGATGGTGCCGAACTGGGACATGGGGATTGGACCCAAGCCGGGGCCCTGGGGCACGGAGGCCGAGGAAGCCGGCACTGTTGGAGAGGACGGAGAAGGTGAGCTGTAACATCTGCAAACCTTACACTGCAAAAACTCAAAATCTTACCAGGAATATTTGTCTTATTTCTAGTTAAAATGTCTCATTTTTAGTCCAGAAAATCTCATTACACTTAAAACAACCAGAAAAATAACTTGTTATTTGACAATTTTCACCTGTTTCAAGTAAATTTTCACTTGAAAATAAGGTGCGAAGGCCCTATTGTATCTGTAGGAATTTTTTATTTTTTTTCCTCGTTTTTATTTTTCGACGAAAGGAGGGCCTTTTTTCCCCCTAAACGTGCCCCAAAAGTCACCAATTTTTGTTCACAAGCCAGGCCTGGTGAAAAATGTGATATTTAATAGTTTGCATTAATGGGCGTGGCCTAATGGCTCAACAGCGCCCTCTAGAAAACTTTGTGCCTCAAGCCCCACGATACGTGCACATGTACATGCACGAAAATCGGTACACACCTGTATCATGTCGCAACTTAAAGAAAAGTCTCTTGGCACCATGGCCGAAACCCAACAGGAAGTCGGCCATTTTGAATTAATCGTGCAATTTTGGCGCAATTTATGCCCTTTCTTCAGCCGCTTCTTCGCCCGAACCGTAACGTGCACCCAGGTGTGTTATACATCAAAATATGCGTTTCGATTCCGCGACGATGGGCATTACTTTTTTCAGTCAAAAGCGTTACCGTGGCGACGATAGATGCCAAAAAGCGCGCCCCCCTTCATCTGATTGGTCCATATTTGATAGCTCCTATTTTCTGCCATAACTTTTGAATGGTTTCACATAAAGAGTCATGGTGGTGTCATCGGACTCGGTTTTGAGTCCTTGACCTTTATTGGTGAAAATTGCACGCGCGAGGGCCCGTTCATCGCTGCTTGCAGCTTTAATTGTCATTGGTATTTTAATAAAGTTAAAAAAAAAAAAGAGCTGCAGCTGTTCCAGCGTCTGCCAGCCTGGAATCCTTGAAGCCAGAGAGCAGCAGCAGATGACGGCTGGCAGGACTCACCTTGTCCCAGGCTGGGAGGAGACGGGGTGGGGACGGCCAGAGGGATGCCAGCTCCGCTGCCTCCACTGTTCTCCCTCCCTCCACTCCCTCCACTGCTGCCACTGCACACACAGCACAACCAGTCTTAGCTCATCACACAAACTTCATCACATCCTATACAAAATACTCTCTCATATGTCTTCCTCTAATAATACTTCTCCCGTCACCGTGGCAACACCCTCACAGCTCTGTGAGCCGTGAACCGTGTCAAAGCGTGCATGGAAAAGATGTCAAAATCTCAGTGTTCTCACTGCAGGAATCAACGTTACCTTTGTCATGCTCATCTCTGATCGTTCTCTTGCTCTTTGGTTTCTTCACCACACTACCTATGTCAGTGGTCACCAAATATGTTTGTCAGAGCGCCAGCTTTTACCGGACAGTCACCTTGGGAACCGGACCCTCAAATAAAAATTAAATAAAAATCTAATTTTGGCATAATATTATTATTTGATATATATATTTACATTGTATATATATATTTTTTCCATTTCATTACAAAACTGAAGGCATTTTTAGCCTTTATGAGTCAGTCTCCTATCACCTAAACCACAGTCATCCAGCAGGAGTGATAGAGATATTTAGCCTCAACTCAATTAAGTCAACTTTATTTATAGAGCACTTGAAAAACAAAAAGGAAAAGTAGGAAAAGTACGGAAGAGTATGAGTGCAATTCGAGAAAAAAGTCTAAATGTCGAGATTAATGTTGAAATACAATTTCGAGAAAAAAGTTGAACTTTCGTGAATAAAGTCGAAATTTCCCCTTTTTTTCTCGACATTTCGAATTTTTTCTTGACATTTCAACTTTTTTCTCGACATTTTGACTTTTTTCTCGACATTTCGACTTTTTTCTCGACATTTCGACTTTTTTCTCGACATTTCAACTTTTTTCTCGACATTTCGACTTTTTTTCTTGAAGTGCATAATGAAAAAGAAATCTTCCTCCTCTAAAATATTATTTTTATTTTCCTTATTTTCCTATTAAAACACTGCTTTAATAATTATGTGATTCAGATTCATTTTTTTAATGCAATTATTCAAGTTGAGCAATTCAAATTAAAATATAAATTATGCAAATTCAGTTTCTAGTGGCACATATTTCTGCCCATACGCCTGTCATTGAAAAAGTTAGTTTTTCTTTTAGTTTTATCAAATAAAACTGTATTTCTCCCCAAAAGAATACAATATGTCTTAAGTGGAGTTTGAGAATGAATAAACAGAAAAAATTAAATTAGTTGATGAACTGTTGAAAAGTGGAACATGTTCTAGAAAGTGGTGGTTGAACCTGATCCGGCTGCTGAGCTCGTTGTCTGGCAACAACTCAGTGAATAACGTTTTTTTTTCTGGCTTTTTTTTCTTGTTATCTTATTTTTTATTTATTTATTTCGCTTGTGGATGGAGATTGGGAATGTGCAGTACCTCCAACGACCACAGTGAAATTATAGAGAAATCTGTCTGTTTCATACACGGAAATAACCATCAAATACAATAATTGCACAGTCTGCCAAACTGTGTTGAGAAAAAAGGCGAAATTTTGACTTTATTCACGAAATTTCGACTTTATTCTTGAAATTGTATTTTAACATTAATCTCAACATTTTGACTTTTTTCTCTTAGTGCACAATAAAAAAATCTTCCCTCCTCAAATATTTTTTCTCCTGCATGGCCGTAATACTTAATACTTAAAATAACTATTTTGTCTACGCATTCTTACAAGCACTAAATTGTATCAATCCGTTGCAGACCTAAAATGCCAAACCAGCAGATTTATTTTCCAATCCTGTTGATTTTGGTGAGAAGCAGAGTGAATGTTCTCTACCTGTGTGTGCGGGGTCTCTGGATGAGTGAGGTGTGTGTGTTTCTACCTGTGTGTGCGGGGCCTCTGGATGAGTGAGGTGTGTGTGTTTCTACCTGTGTGTGCGGGGCCTCTGGCTGAGTGAGGTGTGTGTTTGTACCTGTGTGTGCGGGGCCTCTGGCTGAGTGAGGTGTGTGTTTGTACCTGTGTGTGCGGGGCCTCTGGCTGAGGTGGTGTGTGTTTGTACCTGTGTGTGCGGGGCCTCTGGCTGAGGTGGTGTGTGTTTGTACCTGTGTGTGCGGGGCCTCTGGCTGAGTGAGGTGTGTGTGTTTGTACCTGTGTGTGCGGGGTCTCTGGCTGAGGTGGTGTGTGTTTCTACCTGTGTGTGCGGGGCCTCTGGCTGAGGTGGTGTGTGTTTGTACCTGTGTGTGCGGGGCCTCTGGCTGAGGTGGTGTGTGTGTTTGTACCTGTGTGTGCGGGGCCTCTGGCTGAGGTGGTGTGTGTTTCTACCTGTGTGTGCGGGGTCTCTGGCTGAGGTGGTGTGTGTTTCTACCTGTGTGTGCGGGGCCTCTGGCTGAGGTGGTGTGTGTTTGTACCTGTGTGTGCGGGGCCTCTGGCTGAGGTGGTGTGTGTTTGTACCTGTGTGTGCGGGGCCTCTGGCTGAGGTGGTGTGTGTGTTTGTACCTGTGTGTGCGGGGCCTCTGGCTGAGGTGGTGTGTGTTTGTACCTGTGTGTGCGGGGCCTCTGGCTGAGGTGGTGTGTGTGTTTGTACCTGTGTGTGCGGGGCCTCTGGCTGAGAGGTGGTGTGTGTTTGTACCTGTGTGTGCGGGGCCTCTGGCTGAGTGAGGTGTGTGTGTTTGTACCTGTGTGTGCGGGGTCTCTGGCTGAGGTGGTGTGTGTTTGTACCTGTGTGTGCGGGGCCTCTGGCTGAGGTGGTGTGTGTGTTTGTACCTGTGTGTGCGGGGCCTCTGGCTGAGGTGGTGTGTGTTTCTACCTGTGTGTGCGGGGCCTCTGGCTGAGGTGGTGTGTGTTTCTACCTGTGTGTGCGGGGCCTCTGGCTGAGCGAGGTGTGTGTTTGTACCTGTGTGTGCGGGGCCTCTGGCTGAGCGAGGCGGTGTGTGTTTGTACCTGTGTGTGCGGGGCCTCTGGCTGAGCGAGGTGTGTGTTTGTACCTGTGTGTGCGGGGCCTCTGGCTGAGCGAGGTGTGTGTTTGTACCTGTGTGTGCGGGGCCTCTGGCTGAGTGAGGTGTGTGTGTTTCTACCTGTGTGTGCGGGGCCTCTGGCTGAGGTGGTGTGTGTTTGTACCTGTGTGTGCGGGGCCTCTGGCTGAGGCGGTGTGTGTTTCTACCTGTGTGTGCGGGGCCTCTGGCTGAGGTGGTGTGTGTTTCTACCTGTGTGTGCGGGGCCTCTGGCTGAGTGTGTGTGTGTTTGTACCTGTGTGTGCGGGGCCTCTGGCTGAGTGAGGTGTGTGTGTTTGTACCTGTGTGTGCGGGGCCTCTGGCTGAGTGAGGTGTGTGTGTTTGTACCTGTGTGTGCGGGGCCTCTGGCTGAGAGGTGGTGTGTGTTTGTACCTGTGTGTGCGGGGCCTCTGGCTGAGTGAGGTGTGTGTGTTTGTACCTGTGTGTGCGGGGTCTCTGGCTGAGGTGGTGTGTGTTTGTACCTGTGTGTGCGGGGCCTCTGGCTGAGGTGGTGTGTGTGTTTGTACCTGTGTGTGCGGGGCCTCTGGCTGAGGTGGTGTGTGTTTGTACCTGTGTGTGCGGGGCCTCTGGCTGAGTGAGGTGTGTTTGTACCTGTGTGTGCGGGGCCTCTGGCTGAGGCGGTGTGTGTTTGTACCTGTGTGTGCGGGGCCTCTGGCTGAGGTGGTGTGTGTTTGTACCTGTGTGTGCGGGGTCTCTGGCTGAGCGAGGTGTGTTTGTACCTGTGTGTGCGGGGCCTCTGGCTGAGGTGGTGTGTGTTTGTACCTGTGTGTGCGGGGCCTCTGGCTGAGGCGGTGCGTGTTTCTACCTGTGTGTGCGGGGCCTCTGGCTGAGTGAGGTGGTGTGTGTTTGTACCTGTGTGTGCGGGGCCTCTGGCTGAGCGAGGTGTGTGTTTCTACCTGTGTGTGCGGGGCCTCTGGCTGAGGTGGTGTGTGTTTGTACCTGTGTGTGCGGGGCCTCTGGCTGAGCGAGGCGGTGCGTGCAGGGCTGTGCTGGCCGCTGAGCCGGCCCGGGCTCGTCATGTAGTCGTTAGGAACCACCGGGGGCTTCACCGGCTCCAGGGTCTTGTAGGGAGTGTTACGCCTGGAGGGAAACACAGAAATCTATTAATCTGCAGTTTGTAAGTCAGCCTAGAAACTGGATATAGAAACCTTTTTAAAGCAGCACAACGTAACTTTCAGCTTTTGTTGAGTTTGGCGGCTCCTTTGGACAAAAGCGGTAGTGCATTACCAGAAAGAACACTACATTTCCCATGAGCACCAGCGCGTGCGGCCGGAAAACTCCTGTCCCGTCGCGTGCATTTGTTTTGATGAGAGAAGACTTTCAAAACTACTTTTCTGTTTCACCAAGTGAACAGACGGAAACGCAAAAAAAAAAGATGTTAAACTGCTGGAAAGGAACTGGAATTTACCGGGATAACTTAAACAAGGAAGCCAGGGAGCAGGATATGGAGAAAATAATGATTATTAACGGTCTGGATCCATATGAAATCCCTACTAAAGAATGGATCTCCTCGTCGGAGCGCCACTCTTTAGAAGGATTTACTGCCGCAGTTCTGCAGAACCACCGTCTCCGGCTACCTTGTTTAGGAGTGTTTGGCAGCTGCTTTGGTAAATGTTTGACTCGCCATGTGTTTCAATAAATGTGTATAATAGTACAACATACAGTACATGTTTTGTATCCCTCTTACTTCTCTTTTCTTTCTTCTTTTGACTGCTATATTATGGTTAAGAGCCTCCGAAGCGTGAGCAATATTTTTGTTTTCCTCGTGAGATTATTTTTTTCCTCTGCAGCTACAAATAGAGTTAATATTTTTTCCTCAACAAACTAGTTTTATCTGAAGATTGGGGTTAATCGCACCGCAGAGAGCTAGCCAGCAACTGCGTTTAGCTGGAGAAGCGAGGAATAAAACTTTGAATAACCCGACCCCGGTCTTTGTGTTTGTGGTTTAATAAACCCGTGTTTTGATCCGACGCCCGTCTGTGTGAGTGTTTGTTTGTTTACTGAGGAACGTTATGTTTGGTCGGACTCGTTACAGCCGCGATCCAAGCGAGCCGACGACTCTTTTACTCTTTTACTCTGTTATATCAGATACTTGGCCTCCGAGGTTCTGCCTCCGAGCAGGAAAGCGGTGAAAAGTTAAACCATTATTGATCTTTTCCCCACGTCTGTTGTGTGGAGCTGCTGCAGCCATAACGCAGCAACGGGTTACCAGCTTCTGCGGAGCTGCGCTCCACGCCCCGCCCATTTTCGTCTCAACTACGAATCGATAAGGAGGGGGAAGTGACGTATGCCGTAAAGCAGTCAAAGCCGTAAAAATGTGTAGTTTTTTAGTGTGGAAGGGTTCCTACCATGCTCCTCAAAGTTACATAGTGCCAGTGAAGGTGATACAGACCCCCCAGACCATGACAGAGGTTCATTAAACCTGTTGGAAGTTGATGTACCATCACAATGATGATGATGAAATATGAGATTATGGTGGAAAAGTTACGTAGTGCTGCTTTAAGAAGGGTGAGGGAACTGTACAAAGGTTGTTTATTTTTTACGTTAGTACGGAAGAGTATTAGGGCCATGCAGGAGAAAAAATATTTGAGGGGAAGATTTTTTTTTATTGTGCACTTTGAGAATAAAGTCGAAATTTTGTGAATAAAGTCAAAATTTCGCCTTTTTTCTCAACATTTCGACTTTTTTCTCGAAGTGCATAATGAAAAAAAAAACGTACTCCTCTAAAATATTGTTTTTATTTTTCCCCACCTGGCCCTAATACTATTCCGTAGCAGAGCTATTAATAAAGAAATGAAATCAAATGAATTAAAAAGAGCAGTGATTACCCGAGCGTGCCCCGGCCGGCCATGGGGGGGCTGGGGGGTTTCTGGGACGGGGGGTTGGTCCTGGACAGCGTCCCCCCGCGTCCCGCTGCATTGTTCCCATGTTGCTGGAGAAACAAACACAGTTCAGATGCAGCATTTGTGTAATCTGATCTGCCAACTGCAACGTTTTGGCACCAAATACTGGAGCTGGGGAGTCATTCAAAGTGAGGCTAAAAAGTTGAACTTTTACATCTTTGACTGAGCAACATTAAAAATGAATAAATATTGGATTCAGGAGGCACCTACTGCCCCTTAAATTCCATTACTCTGACCTTATGGTGTACACAAGGTGGAAGAAGGTAAAAAAGCTCAACTATAGGCAGTTGTTTACCTGAATATGTAATACACTGCAAAAACTCAAAATCTTACCAGGAATATTTGTCTTATTTCTAGTTAAAATGTCTCATTTTTAGTCAAAAAATCTCATTACACTTAAAACAAGAGTCATCACCAGAAAAATAACTTGTTATTTAGCAATTTTCACCTGTTTCAAGTAAATTTTCACTTGAAATAGGTAGGAAAATCTGCCAGTGGGACAAGATTTATCTTCTTATTACAAGCAAAAAAATGTGTTCCACTGGCAGATTTTCTACTTATTTTAAGTGAAAATCTACTTGAAACAGGTGAAAATTGTTGTTTTTTTCCAGTGATGACTCTTGTTTTGAGTGTAATGAGATTTTTTTTTAGATTCTAACTAGAAATAAGACAAATATTCTTGTTAAGATTTTGAGTTTTTGCAGTGTATATTAAATAATAAATATTTAAAAACATGTTATCTTGCAGTCCTGACTTGCTCAACTGCCATAAAGGAGATTCTCATGAAATCAAATGAGGAAAAACCCACATTTTTAAATTGTTGTGCATTTAAAAAAAAAAAAATGAAAAATGGTCATAATGGCTTTATGGACCCCTTCATACTGAAACTGTCTGGTAACACTGGAAAAAAAAAAAGGAAAAAGGAAGAAATGCAACCACCTCTTACCTTGGCCTTAAGCCACTGAGAGCAAGCAGAAAGAAAAGAGAAGACATTCATGTTGGTTAAGGGTTACAAAGTGTGACTTCCTTTTTCAGTGAATTTTAGACGTCATGCATGAATACGGCATCCGTTATAGGGAAGGGATGAAAGAGAACAATGAAGTAAACAGTAACAGAAACAGATCAGCATGAAAATCAGAGAAGCTTGAACTGGACAGTCTCAACACGGTATCAAAACATATGTCGTTGGGTCAGAGCCAAGTGTGAAAACAAAGAAAGGCCCAACATCAACGGCAAAGCCTGACCGCACGGTCGGAGACAAAGAAACCCCCCAAAGATCTTGCTTTCATCAACGAAAAGTATGACTAAATATCGTCGTCAACGAACCTTTATCACCTGAGGAAAACGAGACACAACGAAAACGCAGGTCATGTGACGATAAGGATAATTAAATATAGAATGCAATATCGCAGAGGAATACATTCCCTGCTGCTGTTACATGTGCACTTCTCGCAGTCTACGGAAGAGTATTAGGGTCATGCAGGAGAAAAAATATTTGAGAGGGGAAGATTTTTTTTTTATTGTGCACTTCGAGAAAAAAGTCGAAATGTCGAGAAAAAAGTCGAAATTTTGTGAATAAAGTCGAAATTTGGTATTTTTTCTTTCAACATTTCAACTTTATTCACAAAATTTGGACTTTTTTCTCTCAACATTTTGACTTTTTTCTCGAAATTGTACTTCAACATTAATCTCGACATTTCGACTTTTTTAATCGACATTTAAATTTTTTTCTCAAAGTGCAGAATGAAAAAAAATCTTCCTCCTCTAAAATATTGTTTTTATTTTTCTCCTGCCTGGCCCTAATACTCTTCCGCAGATGAGCATGCTTTCACCTGTAGGCTTTTGTGTTACTGTTTATGGAGGTAGATTTGTGTCTTAATTATTCAATCAAAAAAAAGATTGCTTCAATCAAAAAATATATTTTCAATTAAATAAAAATTCACTTCAATCAAAAAAAAAAATTCAATGAAAGAAAAAAGTGTTTGAATGCAAACAAATATTTGAGACTCAAAAAAATGCTTTTGAAAAACAGTTTTTCTTCGATTGGAAATGTTATCATTTAATCAAAAAAGAAGTTGCTTCAAAAAGACAAAAATATTTTCAAGAAAAGAAAATCAATAAAAAAAAAAACTTTTGCAAAAAGTAAAAAAAAATATTTGAGACCCAAAAAATTGCATTTGAACAGTTTTTTTTGGATTTAAAATATTTTTTTCAATTTGAAGTGATTTTTTTTGATTGAAGTGAAAAAAGTTTTGAAATCTTTTTTTTTTTTGATTGAATCATTTTGACACAAACATCCCGCAGTGGGCGGATACTTCCCCATTAGTCAGACATGTATGAGTGACAGGTGTCTACACCAATGTCTCCATCCCCCCGACTTTTGTTTGGCTTCACGCTGAGTGAAGACTGTACCTGCACCTCCAAAAAGAGGTGGTCTTGATCTACACCTTCAGCTGAACTTTAGTGTGGCTTTAGTTATATTTTATCATGAGAAAACATAAAAAAAAGGATCAAACGCCTTGGATTATTGATTTAATTTTCATCTCATCAATCATCTCGCAGTTCTGTATGATTAGTGCAATCTGATCCTGTACTGTTTATCTGTCCTTTAAGACTTCCGTGTAAATGTTTCTGTCCATCCACAGATGTACTTAATTTCTAAACTGAATTATATGTCGATTAATAAATGCAAGAAATATGACAAAACACCAGACCAACAACCAGTCCAGGGATGTGCACAATGTCATAAAATAAGCACAACACTGGGGAAATTCCTCAGCACGAGATCATCATGCATTTATCATTTTTGCTCCTGTGGCAGACAAATAGTGAGGACTGTCTCTTTTGGATTGAAGCGATTGCGTTTAGTAAAATTCTGTTCATGCAAAGTATGCTGATTCAGAGCAGAGTCAACAAACTGATGTAAAAAAATAATGATCCAACTTGAATGTAAATCTCTGGAAAACGTTACAACGTGGTGTGTTTGTGGTCCGCTGGACAGATGTGTTTTGACATCACCGTGAACAGGGAGAAATATGTCACCCACATTTCATTTAACCCACAGGAAATTATGTCAACTTTAAAAAAAAAAAGGTTTAGGGCTAGATTTTAAGGGTTAGGAGAGCCTTCTGCTGAAATTAGGAAATGGGATATATTATATTATACAAAGATGGTTATTATTATTATTATTATTAGTATTATTATTAGTATTATTATTATTATTATGTATAGTATATTATATTATTATTAGTATAGGTATCGGATAGGTGAATGGATGAATGAATGGGATGCCTGGGTCTGGGGCCCTCCGTTGTCGGGCCTGCGCGGGTGTCGCCTTGTTGGGGGGTTCCCTCTCTCCGGGCCTGTCTCCGGTCCCCCCCGCTGCCTCTACGGCGGGGCGCCCCTCTGGTCTTGGAGGGCCACTTTCGTGGGGGACGGGTGCGCCTGCCCGCGTCGGCGGCCGGGGCGGCTCTGTCTCTCCGGGCGGGCTGGCCCCCTGCCGGGTGGGGGTCGCTGGCCTGAAGGGTGAGGGCCTCCTGGCCGCGTGTCCGGCCCGGACCGGGTGGCCGGGGATTGCCTGGGTCGCGGTCCGCCGCCGCGGGGTCCCTGGCTGCTTCTTTCCGCGCCGTGGGGGCCCCGCCCGCGGGCCCCCTCGGCCGCCGCCGGGTGGGGGGGGGGGGCCTCGCAGGCGGTGGGTTGCCTCCCTCCTACTTCTCCCCTCTGTGGGGTTGCCGGTGGCCTGGGTTCCGGGCTCTTCCTTGTCGGCCTCTGGTCTCACGGGTGGCGGGGTTGCTCCCCCCCCTCCCCCACAATAGATACACTTCAGGTGGAGCTTTGTTTGGTTTATTACACACACACACACACACACACACACACACACACACACACACACACACACACACACACACACACACACACACACACACACACACACACACACACATATAGTAATTTAGTCACACGCATACACACACACACACACACACACACACACACACACACACACACATGCATGATCATATACATACACACACACACACATAGACATACACACTGGCTTGTTCACCTGCATGCTGGCTCTCTAGTTTTTGGGTTTAGGTAGAGGTAGCGTTAGCGATAGCCTAGCTCAGACTGCGATCAGATCTCAAGATTTAGGTCGATTGCTGTTCGTGTTTTGGATGGCTCCGTGCCGGTTTCGTGCTTTGTTTGTGGTTTTTTTGTTGCAGATTTCCAGTGCTTGACGTGTGTCTCCGTGTGTTCCTGCTTCCTGGATTGGCAGTGGATGTCGTCACCACCCCCCCCCCACCCCCCCCCCCCCCCCCCCCCAAAAAAAAAAAAAAAAAAAAAAAAAAAAAAACACTGGGTTTGTATGTGTATATTTATGTATGTGTACGCATATGTGTGCGTATATATATGTATATATTACATATAGTAATAATGCACATATATACACTTTTGGTTTCTACCGTCATGGTATCAATCAATAATATGTGTGCAGACAAGGTAGAAAAAAAAAAAAAAAAAAAAAAAAAAAAAAAAAAAAAAAAAGGAAATGGGATGGGACTTGGCAGAAGATATTGTGGATATGAGCTGGATATCATGTCAACGCCACGTCCTCTGATATAAACAGGGATATACAACGTGTTCCTTCCACCAGTTTTGTACTTTATGCAATTATAATGTTACATACATTGTAAGATAATTTATTACTTGCTTAATGACACAGTGGCCACGGTTACATGATGTTTTTTAATTCAGAATTCATTATTCCGAATTAAATAATTCCGAATTAAACCTTTTTCCTCCGAGTTTATATGGAAATAGTCATTCCAAATAGAGGTTTACATGGAAAACGCTTTTGATCAGCTTTATCCAATTCCTTCAGGTCTGGGGGTTGGGAAGGTTCTGATTGGATAGGGGGGCGGACCGGAAGTTAAACTACCGGAAGAAAAACTAACTTACTCGATTAGCAACAACATGGAGGAACACATTATTAGCATCCTTTTTGGATTTGTTTTGATTTTATTTTTGAAGCAGCAGCACGACAACATCATGTTGATGATTTTCTTTCATGTGCTGTGGAGGAGGGAGATAACTCCAAGATATTTATTAAATAAATGTTTCTGCTCTTGACCAGTGTTTACTGCGTGCTGCATCTTGAAACTTTGTTTGGAAAACCAGCCCAACACGGAATATAAGCGTCATGGAGACAGACGGGCGAGAGAACGAGCAGAAAGAAAGACCGGAATTAATTTAAAGTAGAATGAGTGTATACATGATCACAGAATTATTCTATTCAGATTTAAAATCAGAATAAACCAGCCACTTACTTCGGAATTAAGTTTAATTCAGAATGGCCATTTTCATTTGGAATTAGGTGTTTACATGGTCATTTTTACTCATTTTAAATTGGATTTAATTTAAAGGCGACCTATTCTGAAAAACAGGTTTTCTCTGTCTTTAACATTTATAAAGTGGTCTCCCCTCAGCCTGCCAACTCAGAGAAGGAGGAAAGCAACCAAATTCTGCAGTGTCTGTACAGCCGCCTGGATGATCCGCCCAGTGTGATGTGGATCTACGAGCCAATAAGATTCAGCTCCCGTCGTTACGTAAAGACGGAGTGATTTACATCGGTTGGCCTCTGATGCGTGAAACCACGGCCACAACTAACTCCACCGGCCGGAGCTTCCTCCATTTTTTCGTAGTGGTGTATCGCGTCATTCAGGCAGCCAATCAGCACAGAGCCTCATTATCATAGCCCCACCCACTCAGAATCCTGCATAGATAATGAGGTTAGAGACTGGGAAGATAAAGACATGGATCAGTGATTGGTCCAGACCTGGACTGGTGTGTAATCCAGAACTGGACTGAAGTTGGAGCTTCCTCTACTCTGAATTATTCAGAGAGGAGCAGTGCTGTCAGGGGACATCACTGTTATCACTTGATTGCTTTCCTGTTTGTTGTTTTCAGGGTTTTTTTCCAGAGAGCAGTGAGTCTGACTTGAAGAATTAATCTTGAAGTCTGGACTCGTGTGATGATTTTGGTTCTGATAAGTGGGAATCAGACCAACTGGAATTTCTTGCACGTTCATTTTCTGGATGTCTTATCTGGTGGCGACTAGTTGGAAGATGAGTTCAAGTTCAGTGGGTTTTTTTTCTGAATGATGTTGTCAAATGTGTCCCAGTAGAGGACTGGGTCCTCTGTGAGCTTCTTCTGGAGGTCAAGGTCTGCCTGGAGGTCAAGGTCTGCCTCTAAAACCTAGGTTTCTGGGACAAGGACGTGCTTTTGCTGAGGGGGATGTGAATGTGTGGATTGGGGAAAAAAAAAACAACTGGTATTATGGGAGCAAAACAAGTTGTAGAAACTCTACTTTCTGGGCTTTTTATTTAATGTTGCAACTGGCTGTGACTTATTCATCTAATGCTTTGAGCAGGAAATTAAACTCAAGTTTTAGCTAGGTCTAAATGTGAGAAATCTGAGCTCCGACCTGAACTTAGAGTAACACTAGTGCTGGGGATCGAGTCAAATGTCAAGAATCCATTCAATTCCAATTCTTAAGATTCAGAATCGATTATCAAGATCTGATTCACTCCGATTCGATTCCGATATCAATTTGGGTTAGTGTTATTAAAACCTTTTTGAGCTGTTGCATGAATTATATGACTGTAGTTATGCCACATATTACTACTAGTATTATATTGAGATTCAACAGCAAGTATTGCAGCTAATGATGCTGTAAGGACCAATCAGCTCCCAGAATGCTGATAGAACTGTTTTCAGTTTATTTTCTTTCTTCGGAAAATCGATTTACATGTGTGTGCTTTTGTTTGTGATTTTGTTGTTGTATGTTTACACCTCCACACAGTCTGTTCGTGATGTGTGGAGGAAACAACTCATTAGAGCTCCATCCTTGCAGCCTTGATTCCTCCTGCTAGATTCCCTTGAACATTTAAGTCTTTATCACGAGCCATTCACATTTATCCTCACATCCTTCTCAAGATGAATGAAACCCTTCACATTCAAGTGAGGCTTATGAACAGGAATTTAGTTTGAAATTGTGAGCTAATTGACGTCCTCTGTGAGTAGGGCCTAAAGGGAGGTATTATATAAATATTTGACTATATTCATTTTTTAATAGTCAGTTTTTAATCAGTTTATGAAACTCAATCAAACAAGTCATTAGTCAGTTCTGATGCCAGTCATGAATAAATCAGCAGTACTGCATGTTCAGACTCATTCACCACTTTTTGTAGACAGAGAACTGAGGCACTCGTGAGGGTAAGCTTAATTAAAATGCCTTTATTGGTGCATGGCTAATCTATTAAAAGCGTGTCTACGCGTTTCAGCCAAACTGGCCTTCGTCAGGACAGAAGTGAAATGTTTGTCAGACAGCTCAATTGACAGTTAAATAGATAATTGCAGACAGCTGCTCAGTGTGAGCAGGTAGGAGGTCACATGACCTGAACAGCAAGACCTGCCAATGACAAGCAGAGGGTGAGAGACTCTGTACAGAAAGAATCATTCACCACTTTGTCTTAGTTGTTACTTAAGGCCCTGACACACCAAGCCGACTGTCGGCCGTCGGGCCGTCGGTGAGCGTCGGTGCGTCTGTCGGCCTAGTTTCCCCGGTGTGTCCCGCCCGTTGCCACAGGTCGGCCTCCCGTCGGCAGCTTTTCAGAAGATTTGACGTGTTGAATCGGCGTCGGGACGTCAGTCAAACAGCTCACTCTGTGATTGGCTGTTCCCAGAATTTCACAGAATGCTTTTCATCGTCATTTGCGGACTGAATAAAAAAAAAACATGGCGGACATTTCTTATGAATAAAATCAATATTTTGAGTTAGTTTCTGCATAAAAATGCGTTTTGATTACATTTCTAGCGAGAAATAAATGTTTTACTTTCATAATATTCACTCAGTGAATGTATATAATCACTCGCTTGTCTTTTTCAAACCTCACCAGAATAAAGGCTGATTTATGGTTCTGCGTTACACCAACGCAGAGCCTACGGCGTAGGTTACGCGGCGACGCGCGCCGTACGCCGTACCCTACGCCGTAGGCTCTGCGTCGATTTAACGCGGAACCATAAATCAGCTCCCGGGCCGGCAGGCAGGAATCCCGAAATTTTCGGAGCAAATTTCTTAACAGGCGTAGCTACAACTGTTAGATTTCATCTATTAAACCAACATTTATCTTCCTAAATGATTTATTTCAGCCAGCGGTAATTCTACACAGAGTTTTGTTTGTCTGTTTTGTATTGCACTTGTGTTTTCTCAATAAAGCTTTGAAAAAAAAAAGCGCTGTCCTCCTCCTTGAGCCCCTGAATACAGACTAGCGCTGCCTGCTGGTATGGAGGGGAATTACCTCTCACGCATGCGCAGAACGTACGTGCTAGTTCGCCGCCGGGTGTCGTATTTGCGGTGTGTCTAGTGAGCCCGACACAGCCCGACACAGCCCGACACAGCCCGACACAGCCCGACACAGGCGACACAGGCGACACAGGCGACACAGGCGACACAGGCGACACAGGCGACACAGGCGACACAGGCGACACAGCAGTCGGCAGAGAGCGGGGGAAGTTGGGTTGGTGTGTCAGGGCCTTTAGGCTTGTGTTGAAAAGATCGATTTTCTGATTCTAAATCGATTCTCATATTAATTCCTAAAAATCGATTAGTATATCTAAAGATCGATTTTTTTTTTTTTTTTCATCATTACATTACAACTTTTGGTATTTTTTTGTTTATGCCCCAAAAAGGAATGTTTTGTTGGACACGAGCATAACTAGTGCCATGTTTTTGCCTTTAAATATGTTTAAAGGTATGAAAACATTAAAGTTTTCAGTTATAATTGCATAAATTGTCTATATTTATATGTCTATATCGGAATCGAATCAAATCGGATCAAAACGTGATAATCGATTCTAAATGTTAAGAATCGGAATCGATTCTTGACATTTGAATGGATCCCCAGCCCTGCACACATGCACCAAAATACATCTCATAACAGTGTTTCTGTGTGGCGGTGGCTGCAGTGAGTATCAAAGCTTCTGAATTATTCACAGATGTGTGCCTGAGAGAAAGTGTTGGGGGAGTGGAATGTGATACGCATTCCTGCTGCACAGATCCATAAAAATGCAGATGATTGCATACATGCAGAAGAAATAAGCTACAACGGATTTGAAAACAATTAACCAGGAATCAGGGAATCTTCAGAGCAAAACCCAAAGATTGCAACACAAACCTCGTCAAAAAGTGTTTTTTTTTACTTGATTATTGAAGATCTCCATATGCAGACGCAGGAAACGTGCTGTTTCATTGATATTTGGGGCCTGCTGCCCATTTCCTTGTACGGAACTGCATTGATTTCTGCAGAGATGCATCATTGCCAGCACCCATGAATGATGCCTGATTTGCACGGCGGGGCCGGGGCCAAATCTCTCCGGGAGCCAGAGCTCAGAGGAGGAAACGCCGGCGTGTGAATTTGAATCAGAGGATGCTTGAAAATCAGCGGACGGCCGCTATCTCAGCAGAGACAGATCTGGGAGGGTGAAGGATGCAAGAGGCCGGAGCAAAAACATTACCCACATAACTGTGCATCCACACACACGCACGCACACACACACACACACACACACACACACACACATGCACGCACGCACGCACCACACACACAAGCAACCACACACAGCCTTGTAAACAGAAGAAGAGAGAGAGGGGGGCGGAGAGGATGCATCACGGGGAAAAGGGATAAAAAATGAAAGAATGAGCCGGAAGAGGGTTGAAAGATTCTTTCTTTCTATGATTCAATAGTGAATGAGATGGTGTAAGAAGCAGTTGGCAAAGATGTCTGTTCCTTGCTCACACAAACAAACACACACAATAAATAAGTTCTGGATTAGGACCTTTAGTGGCAACAGGAAAAACGTTAAAAAAAAAAAAGACATTAAAAGCTTCTTTTTTAACATCTTCAAATCAAATAAGACACAATATGACTTTGGAAAGTGGAACAATGGAGTCCCCAGTTGGAGCACTATCCAGTACTCCTCCCAGAGACTCCAAGAAGGCCGGGTACTCCGCACTGCTGTTTTTTTTTTTTTTTTTTTTAAATTGCGTAAATTTTTTTTTTTTTATTATTATTATTATTATTATTATTATTATTATATTAATTAGGGCCCGAGCACTGACAGTGCGAAGGCCCTATTGTATCTGTAGGAGTTTTTGTTTTTTTATTATTTCTTTCTTTCTTCTGTCGAAAGGAGGTCACCAAATTTTGCACGCAAGCCAGGCCTGGCGAAAAATGTGATATTTAAAGGTTAGCATTAATGGGCGTGGCCTAATGGCTCAACAGCGCCCCCTAGAAAACTTTGTGCCTCAAGCCAGACAATACGGTTTGACGTACATGCACGAAAATTGGTACACACCTGTATCATGCCGCAACCATTCCTTCGGCCGTTAATGCGGCCCGAACCGTAACGTGCACCCAGATGTGTTATACATCAAAATGTGCGTCTCCATCCTGCGACGACGCGCATTACTTTTCTCAGTCAAAAGCGTTACCGTGGCGACGCTATGCGCCAAAAAGCGCGCCCCCCCTTCATCTGATTGGTCCATATTTGACAGTTCCTACTTTCTGCCATAACTTTTGAATGGTTTGACATAAAGAGTCGTGGGTGGTGTCATTGTACTCGGTTTTGAGTCCTTGAACATAATTGGTGTCCCTTCTTCTGATGATGAAATAAAGAATAAAATAAAATAAATAAATAAATAAATAAATATAAAGAAAAAGATGAACATTTCTGATATTTAGTGTTGATTCCTTCAATAAAGATGACTTTATTGGTAATAAAGTGATTGAAACAGTGTGATGGAATGAGCGGAAGCGTCTTACCTTGACTCCGTGGCCCACGTCGTCCAGCAGGGTGTAGTCGATGGGTTTCCGGATGTAGCGCACCGGCCGCTCCATGTTGCCCGGGGCGATGATCTTGTGAGTGCGGGACGTGTTCTTATTCGTGGTCAGGATGCCGATTTCTCGACGCGCCACCTTTTCCTTATGGATGTCCACCGTCTGAGGGAGGGAGACGCCAGATGAGGCTACACTCCACTTTTAGACATTTATAAAATGATAGAAAAGTCCTTCGGTGTATCCATCTATGTTAAAACGGCTGGTGGGATTTAAAAAAAGAAATCGTACATGAAAAAAAAAATCTTTCATTTTAAAGCAGTTCATAGTTGTGCACAGACGTCACAACAAAGTACAGTTTCTCAAAGGTTGTGTACGTATATGTATATTATACTTACAAGATTGCAAGACAAGTGCAGACATACATATTAATGGCTAGTATTAAGTATATACTGTGTGTGTGTGTGTGTATATATATATATATACATACATACATACAGAGCCGCCTGGGAGATCTGCGAGGCCCTGTGCGAAATGGCTGAGGGGGGCACTCGAAATTTTTTGGGTTTTTCGGGTCGTATCGGGTGTCTATATGCGCAATTTTAACTCTCTCAATTAGCAAAATACTGGATACCTTCCCCCACCTCATCATCATCTCTTGCCTCGACGCGGGTCCCACGGCTGCTTGAGACCCGGTCGGATCGGTGATTTTTGTAACAAATTTATCAAACAAGCCTTTCAGAGAGCCATTAAACTCTTCCATTTTCTTTAGTTTTTTTTCTTTTTTCATTCCCTGATGGAAATTTCCTGAATCTGTCTCGTTCTCTCGACATTGTGTGACAGTTTGTTCCAACTCCACCGCCTGGATCAGAGCAGCTTGTGTCTGCGCTTGGTCTGATCAGTTCTTTGAACAACAGACACGCGCATCATTGCACATATATTTATTGATATGCACAGACTAGTACACATTTAGGTCTGTAATGGAACGTGACTGTTGATACTTATAAGGGAAAAAACGAAAAAAAAAAAAAATTTGAAAAAAAAAGAAAAAAATTTGAAAAAAAAAAAAAAACGGCCCATAGCGCGAGGCCCCTTGGGGCGCGAGGCCCCGTGCGGTCGCACGGTTCGCACACCCCTTGCGGCGGCCCTGCATACATACATATATACACACACTCTGTGTATACATACACAGTATATACTCAATATTAAACATACATACATACATACATACATACATATATATAATATATTTAATATTAACCACTAATATATATATTATATATTAATATATATGCAGATAAGGGGGGGGAAAAACTACAAAAATACGTTTTTCAAAACAGAAAACATACAGAACTTAAAAATATGAAATCAGAAAAAAATTTAAAAAGTACATAACTGTACTTATAATAAAAAATAAAATAATTTATACATGAAAGGGTCAATGACCGATGACACATCACAAGTTCCTCATCTAAAAATGAATCATCTAAAACTGTCTGTGCTGAATCTGTAAGGAGTGATTATTCCCTAACAGCACAAGTAGACCACAAATAAATGAAACGTCTGGTCCTCTATTATTATTTTTTTTATTTTTTAAGGCCAAAAGCCTTGCCAAGTCCACCTGTGAATGCTGCTCTCTTTGTCACTGTGTTTAATACGATGTCTTTCTGCTGAACAGGAGATAAATGTAGAGCACATGCTGGGGTGTTGAAGGAGAGGAAACTGAAGCAACACACCCAGATTCAGCTGGGAAGTAGAAACTAGACCCACCTATTTCCTGCCAGTAACAGCCAGGACAGAGGAAGTACAGATCACAGAATGAGAGAAATCAGAAAGACTGACAGACTAACAAATACACAGAAAAATATAAAACTCAGATCATTCCAGAGTTAAGAATGGGATAGATGTTCAACAAATTAACTTAAGGCCACGTTTCCACGTAGCCGGGTATTTACAAAAACGGATAATTCCCCCTCTACGTTTTGAAAAATACCATAATTTACAGGAACCTGCATAAATAGCTGTTAAGGTGCTATGAGCAGCCAAACCTACAGGGGGCAGTGTAACGAGAAGATAAAGTCATGCTAGCCAATCAGAATCCTGGAAAAAAACATCAACAAATGACACAAGTAACTTCCAGTTACTTCCAAGATGAACGAGAGTCTTTGGTTTGGAGTGACAGAGAAGTGGAGTTACTTTTAAGTGTGACTTTAGAATATAAAACAGGTAAAATACAAGAAAATATTGACGGTGGCCAAACAAATTGTAAACACTGGTCGCACTCATGACGCTGCACTGCAAAAACTCAACATCTTACCAGGAATATTTGTGTTATTTCTATTTAAAATGTCTCATTTTTAGTCAGAAAAATCTCATTACACTTAAAACAAGAGTCATCACCAGATAAATAACTTGTTATTTGACAATTTTCACCTGTTTCAAGTAAATTTTCACTTTTTTCCAGTGATGAGTCTTGTTTTAAATGTAATGAGATTTTTTTTTACTAAAAATTAAACATTTTAACTAGAAATAACACAAATATTATTGTTAAGATTTTGAGTTTTTGCAGTGTGGTGACGTTTCTGTCTCATAATGTGATGTTCTGAAGCCTAAATGTCAGTTTCCCTCAGTTTACAAGCAAACGCCTGCTGTTCCTGTCCATCCAAGACTCTAACTTTGTTTCCATCAAAGAACAACTTGTCTCTGCAGTAAGGAAGAAGTGAACGGACTGTGTTTATTTCAGTGTTTCCTGTCAGAGCGTTGCTAAAGGCAGAACACACGTGGGGATTTGTGTGAAACATCCAGCCATAAAAACCATTACCTAATCACTGACAGGACCCGCCTGCCCTTCCTGCGCTCTACATCTCCCTTTCTGTTGGAATTGTTTTACTTTATCAGGAATCCGTCTGTCTGCTACGACGGAGTATTAGGGCCAAACTAAGACAAAAAAAAAAAAAAAGGGAAATTACGAGAATAAAGTCATAATAATATGAGAATAAAGTCGTAATATTATGATAATAAAGTAGTAATTTATGAGAACTCTAACAGGAAGAGCTTCTTCTCCCTGTGTTAGAATGAGGAATATTAAGCATCTTGTGAAGTTATATATTGGTATCGGTTTCACAAATAAGGAAATACTTAAATCTTTTGGCACATCAGCATCGAATTGTTATCAGTATAAGGACTTTAAAACGATTGTGCAAACGACTGCGTCTATTTGGAAGAAAGAACCACACAGACTTGGAAGAAATTGCGTCTTTTGTGGAAGAGGAAAATCTTTATGACCTTTCTTATCTTTACTTGCTTTATTTATAATTATATATTATATAATATTATATTATTAAGGCCCGAGCACTTACAGTGCGAAGGCCCTATTGTATATGTAGGAATTTTTATCGTTCTTGTTTTGTTTTTTTTCCTTCTTCCAATGAAAGGAGGGCCTTTTCTCCTAAACGTGCCCCAAAAGTCACCAAATTTTGCACGCAAGCCAGGCCTGGCGAAAAATTTGATATTTTATGGTTTGCATTAATGGGCGTGGCAAAATGGCTCAACAGCGCCCCCAAGAAAACTTCAAGCCCCACAATACGGTTTGACGTACATGTCGTTCATGTCACAACTTAAAGTAAAGTCTCTTGGTCTCTTGAAACCGAACAGGAAGTCAGCCATTTTGAATTAATCGTGTAATTTTGCCGCAATTTATGCCATTTCTTCAGCCGCTTCTTCGCCCTAACCGTAACGTGCACCCAGGTGTGTTATACATCAAAATGTGCATCTCCATCCTGCGACAATGCGCATTACTTTTCTCAGTCAAAAGCGTTACCGTGGCGACGCTAGACGCAAAAAAGCACGCCTCCCCTTCATCTGATTGGTCCATATTTAATAGTTCCTACTTTCTGCCATAATTTTTGAATGGTTTGACATAAAGACTCGTGGGTGGTGTCATCGGACTCAGTTTTGAGTCCTTGACCTTCATTGGCATGAATTAGCCCCGCTCCTTCTTCTGATTGGTTGATATCTGATAGTTCCTAGATATCCAGGTTCTGCTGAACCTGTGCAGCAAGTTTCTGGGATGGGATGGTGCAGGTGTAACGTTCACCGGCCGATCTTCGCTGGGGCTTCAGGCTCAGAAATGTGTGTCTCAGCAAACGATAAACTGGGTTTACTGAAAACCTGCAGGGCTTGTTCAAAGTGCAGCCTGTTCATTCAGGATATTTACACTGCAGGCACAATATTCATGGCTGATGAACTGTCATAATCCTCTGAAACTGAAATACAATGCACTTCCAGGTGCACTGGAGAGGATTTGACCAGCTGAAACGGAGCTGAAAGACGTACAAGTGGGTCACAGATGACGGCTGACAAGTTTAGATAAATCAGTGGAAATGTTGCAACATGTCGTATTTTTTCCACCACTGCCCTCGGTGTTTATTTTTAGGCACAGCTATTCCGTTTCAGTTCGGCTGTGCTTTGATTAAACATGCTGCTGTTTTTATTAGAGCCTTTCTTGTTTAATTTCGTCTCAGCCTTCCCTGTCGGGGCTTTTAAATCCTACTTGATTTGACAATCTTCTCTCATTTTTACTAATTTTAGCACGACTATATTCGGCACAGCAGCAAAAGCATTTCTTGGACACGAATCAGAATAATGAATCTCAGGAAATACCTGGATTACAAGCAAACAAACTTGTTTATAGTATCCTATACACTCTGAGACGTTATTTTGTTAATGGCATACGTGGTACTAGGCCTGTGTTGAAAAAAAATAGATTTTCCGATTCTAAATCGATTCTCATATTAATTGCTAAAAATTGATTGGTATGTCTAAAGATCGATTTTTTTTTTCATCATTACATTACAACTTTAGGTATTTTTTTGTTTATGCCCAAAAAAGGAATGTTTTGTTGGACACTAGAATAACTAATGCCATGTTTTTGCCTTTTAAATATGTTTAAAGGTATGAAAACATTAAAGTTTTCAGTTATAATTGCATAAATTGTCTATATTTCATTACTTTATATACTGTCTTGGGGTTACAGTTGCATAAAAAGCTAAAAACCAAATTCTCAAAAATTAAAAACCGAAATAGACCAAAAATGGAAAAAATTAAAACGGAATGTGGGAAAAAATAAAACCGATTTCATTCGTCCTCTGATTACTGCCCTGGATCTGTTTGATAATTCTGACCCACGATGTTTCTGAAAGCAGTTGTATCAGCATTCTGGGAGCTGATTGGTCAACATTCCTACTTCTGAGCTGAAGCCAACAAGTAACTAGAGAAGTTGCAGTTCCGTGGCGAACGACTAGGGGCTTGTTCTAACAGCGAGTCCAACTTTACATCAGAAATATTTACAGCCTGGCTCAAAAGATGGTTTTGGTCTCCATGGAGAGATTTCACGACAACTGGACAAGCAGGTGAATGTGTATTTATGTTCCTCACCAGGTCAAATTATATACATACGGTATATACACACATATATATATATATATATATATATATATATATATATATATATATATATATATATATATATATATATATATATACATATATACACACATATATACAGTATATGGGTCAATGACGTGACTCCTATATTTTCTGAAAATCAGATTTTTTTTCAATTCAAAAAAGGTTTAAATAGATAGAAAAATACCATATATATGAACTACCTGTCCTACATATGGACTCACTTGAATTTTACAAAAAATACTAGTTATTTGGGATTTTGTTGTTATAAGCATTAAAATGTCATGTGGTGCAACCGTCCTCATGACTCTTGTTTTGAAAACTTTTTTTGAAATCACTCTAAATGTTTTTAAATCAATCTTCTTCTATCTGGCATGATTTCAGAAGTGTCTTGTAGTGTGTAAGATTGCAACACATTTTATATATTTCCATCATAATATAAAAACAAAGTTTGACTGATGACGTCCATTTTATGAAATATCATGTGGCGCGACCATTAAAAAAACATGCATTTATGTATAATACTGAAAACCGAAATTAATTTATTTTAATATGAATAATGGTTGCACCACATGACCTTTTTTAAGGCTAGTGCCAATTCATCTTGACAAAAAACTCTAAAAAAAAATGTAATATGAATTTATGTGTACACAACATTCTTAATGTTTGAACTACTGCAATAGATATTCTTTTTATTTATTATCTTAAAATTGACCTGTTGAAAATCCTTATTCATTCATCACTACATTGACTTCTGGGCATAGTTTCTGAGCTGTAAATAAAGACCTGGCAGAGGATAATCATCCATATTTTCAAGAGAATATGCTTTTTCATGCTGTAAATTTCCCGAACAGACAGCAGTGACCGGTTGTAAGTTGGTCTGGAAGGAGCCGAGGACGAAGCTTTGCCAAGAACAGGCATTTTGTGCTAACTGAGTGTCAGCTAAAAACAGCAGTCTTTTTCTAATTTTAGCATTAAAATAATGCACGAAAGAGGAGGTCCTGTTTCAAATATTCACTGGCAGCTCCACAACTCCTCTGTTGTGGACCGGCTGAAAACTGCGGGAAGCAGGAAGGATCATTTCAGGACCGTTTGAAGAGGAAGCTTCGTCTGCCGGGAGCTGCAGTCATTTGGCCTACGACTCTGGCAGCGGCTCCTATTGGAGCTCTGATACTTCTCATTTCAGCTCCGGCAGCGTTCATACCGGACGTTGTTATAGTAGCGATGCTTGCAATGATCATATTTGGACATGAATGTGAACTAACATTAAAGGGGACCTATTATGAAAAACACTTTTTTTTCTTGCTTTAACATATATAAAGTGGTCTCCCCTCAGCCTGCCAACTCAGAGAAGGAGGAAAGCAACCAAATTCTGCAGTGTCTGTACAGCCGCCCGGATGAGCCGTCCAGTGTCATGTGGATCTACGAGCCAATAAGATTCTGTGCATTTTCGTTACGTAACCAAAATGCAAACCACGCCCACAACTATAAAACCGTGTAACTGCATGAGAGCGTCCGACTATCGTAGCACTGCGTGACATCGTACTCTCTGTCCATCTCCCTCCAGCAGCTGCCACTTTATTGAGGTTTTTGTAGTGAAATGAGGAGGAATCATAGAGATAACTTCTCATTTCAACTAACTGGATCAGCCATTCCTCATCCGTGACTGTTTCCTACAGCGCTTTCAACCGGCTTTCAACGCGAGTGACAGGAAGAAAATAGAAGCAGGGCGTCCGACAAATGTTCAGCTCAAAACGGCGCGTCGCTGCGGCCAGTTAGGACAGTCCAATAGAACATAAAGAAATGGAATTGATGTTGACGCTGACGCTCGCTCGCATCGCATGCAGTTATGACACAGTGTAAAGGCTGATTTATGGTTCTGCGTCGATTTAACGCAGAACCATAAATCAGCTTTAACTCCGCCGGCCGGAGCTTCCTCCATTTTTTCGTAGCGGTGTATCGCGTCATTCAGGCAGCCAATCAGCACAGAGCCTCATTATCATAGCCCCGCCCCACTCAGAATCCTGCATTGATAATGAGGTTAAAAACGGTAAAGACTCGGTTTGGAGTCCTTGACTTTTATTGGTGAAAATTGCACGCGCGAGGGCCCGTTCATTGCTGCTTGCAGCTTTAATTATTATTATTATTATTATAGTATGAGGAAAAAAGAGGCCTCAAAACCACTTTTCAGCAAACTTACGGGTCGCGTCGCACGAGTGTCTATAGGTCTTGTTGTAGTTTATGATTCCAACTAGGAGCTGAAATCCTTTAGACTAGTGGCGCTTTTTCCACTAGTACCTACTCATTTTATTCGACAGGCAATGGCAGCAGAAGTCTGTTTGGTGATCCAACTCTGAGGTGCAGATGTTCATAAACCTGGTGGCTGAGGAGAGAATTAAAAAAGGATCTAGACGGGTGATAAGGAACGACCAGATACTAGTGTCAAAGTGCCATAATACAGGCAGTTAAACGATGGTTTCTCTGCTGGAGTGATCTTCACATAATCACTGTGGAGGGTTGCAGGTTCAGAAGCAGAAAAATCAGGTATGGGGGGGGTCATGAATCGCAACGATAATCTTTATAGGATGAGTAAAAAACGTTCCATTGTTCTCCATTAGAGTGTAACTAACTCCACTCAATCCTCCAGCGTCCGGAGCGCACCAGCAGCTGAAAATGCAAACCAGGAGAGAGTGCTGGTGTCAGGCTTTTCCTCCGTTTCTGACGGGCTTATTGAAGCACAAAGGGGGATGACGGGGCATTCACGGGCTGACAGGCCTGGTGGCACGAAGCGCACAGACGACAAGAAACGGAGAGGGAGGGAGAGGACTGTTGATGGAGCAAGCAGGGTGGAGGTCTGGCATGCCCCCGCCATATCCCTCAGTCTTTATGATGCATCAATGGACTACTGTTCACTTATGCAGGTTTAACATTTAATATTACATTGTGTGCATGGCACTGTTCTGAAATTAACTGTATTCATTCATTTTCATTCAGGGGTTAATAAAGTATTCTTGAGCTTGAATCAAGGAAGGGCAATCCTTAAAAAAAAAAAAAATATATATATATATACAGTGGGGAGAACAAGTATTTAATACACTGCCGATTTTGCAGGTTTTCCCACTTGAAAAGCATGTAGAAGTCTGTAATTTTTATCATATACTCTTCAACTGTGAGTGATGGAATCTAAAAAAAAAATCCAGAAAATCACATTGTATGATTTTTAAGTAATTCATTTGCATTTTATTGCATGACATAAGTATTTGATACATCAGAAAAACAGAACTTAATATTTGGTACAGAAACCTTTGTTTGCAATTACAGAGATCAGACGTTTCCTGTAGTTCTTGACCAGGTTTGCACACACTGCAGCAGGGATTTTGGCCCACTCCTCCATACAGATCTTCTCCAGATCCTTCAGGTTTCGGGGCTGTCGCTGGGCAATACGGACTTTCAGCTCCATCCAAAGATTTTCTATTGGGTTCAGGTCTGGAGACTGGCTAGGCCACTCCAGGACCTTGAATTGCTTCTTACGGAGCCACTCCTTAGTTGCCCTGGCTGTGTGTTTCGGGTCGTTGTCATGCTGGAAGACCCAGCCACGACACATCTTCAATGCTCTTACTGAGGGAAGGAGGTTGTTGGCCAAGATCTCGCGATACATGGCCCCATCCATCCTCCTCTCAATACGGTGCAGTCGTCCTGTCCCCTTTGCAGAAAAGCATCCCCAAAGAATGATGTTTCCACCTCCATGCTTCACGGTTGGGATGGTGTTCTTGGGGTTGTACTCATCCTTCTTCTTCCTCCAAACACGGCGAATGGAGTTTAGACCAAAAAGCTCTATTTTAGTCTCATCAGACCACATGACCTTCTCCCATTCCTCCTCTGGATCATCCAGATGGTCATTGGCAAACTTCAGACGGGCCTTGACATGCACTGGCTTGAGCAGGGGGACCTTGCGTGCGCTGCAGGATTTTAATCCATGACGGCGTAGTGTGTTACTAATGGTTTTCTTTGAGACTGTGGTCCCAGCTCTCTTCAGGTCATTGACCAGGTCCTGCCGTGTAGTTCTGGGCTGATCCCTCACCTTCCTCATGATCATTGATGCCCCACGAGGTGAGATTTTGCATGGAGCCCCAGACCGAGGGAGATTGACCGTCATCTTGAACTTCTTCCATTTTCTAATAATTGTGCCAACAGTTGTTGCCTTCTCACCAAGCTGCTTGCCTATTGTCCTGTAGCCCATCCCTGCATTGTGCAGGTCTACAATTTTATCCCTGATGTCCTTACACAGCTCTCTGGTCTTGGCCATTGTGGAGAGGTTGGAGTTTGTTTGATTGAGTGTGTGGACAGGTGTCTTTTATACAGGTAACGAGTTCAAACAGGTGCAGTTAATACAGGTAATGAGTGGAGAACAGGAGGGCTTCTTAAAGAAGAACTAACAGGTCTGTGAGAGCCGGAAGTCTTACTGGTTGACAGGTGATCAAATACTTATGTCATGCAATAAAATGCAAATGAATTACTTAAAAATCATACAATGTGATTTTCTGGATTTTTTTTTAGATTCCATCACTCACAGTTGAAGAGTACCTATGATAAAAATTACAGACTTCTACATGCTTTGCAAGTGGGAAAACCTGCAAAATCGGCAGTGTATCCCTTATGTCAGGGGTATTCAACTTGATTCGGCCGGGGGCCACATCTGCAAAAGGACTGTATGGAGGACTGTATGGAGAGCCGCACAATTTGAAAATGTGGGGGTTTTCAAAATGTATTTTGCACTCAAAGACGAAGACTTATGTAAATATAATACATTTGTATTATACATTTGAATATATCTAGTTTACATATGAATTATGTATTAATTGTCTCCAGATTTAGTAATTGTGAATGTTAAATATAATATTCAGATAAAGAAATATTATTTTGAATGCAAGTTCATTTTGAAACCATGCATTGTGCAAACTTAATGACCTACTTTTAATAAAACACGCCATAATGACAAAGCACCACTTTCCACCAAGATTTCCTTATTTGAATATTATATTAAGCATTGAGCACAACCATTTTAGTCCATAGTAGCCAGTTATAAAAATATTATAATAAAAAAAAATAAAAAAAATTGAATATCCCTGCCTTATGTCATTTCATCAATGAATGTGGTTTTACTGCTATTTCAACATTTAGAGTCATCACCAGAAAAATAACTTATTTGACAATTTTCACCTGTTTCAAGTAAATTTTCACTTGAAATAAGTTGAAAAATCTGCCAGTGGAACAAGATTTATCTTCTCATTACAAGCAAAAAAATCTTGTTCCACTGGCAGACTTTTCTACTTATTTCAAGTGAAAATCTACTTGAAACAGATGAAAATTGTTGTTTTTTCCAGTGATGAGTCTTATTTTAAGTGTAATGAGATTTTTTTACTAAAATGAGACATTTTAACTAGAAATAAGACACATATTCTTGTTAAGATTTTGAGTTTTTGCAGTGCTCCATTTTACTTATCCTGTGAAGGACAGAGTCATATTGATAAGTTCAGAAAAGTGTTTTTTATTGTTGTGTTTTGATGTATTTGATGTAAGCCCAGTGGATATTTAAAGCTTACAGAAGGCTGCATTTAAAGCGACACTACGTAACTTTTCCACCTTAATATCATATTTCCAGAGTCATTGTGATGGTACATCAACTTCCAACAGGTTTAATGACACCTCTGTCATGGTCTGAGGGAGTCTGTATCGCCTTCACTGGCACTATGTAACTTTGAGGAGCATGGTAGGAACCCTGCCACACTAAAAAACTACAAATCGTTACGACTTTGACTGCTTTACGGCATACGTCACTTCCCCCTCCTTCCCGATTCGCAGTCGAGACGTAAATGGGCGGGGCTTGGAGCTCAGAGCTCCGCAGAAGCTGCGTTGAAGCTGCAGCAGCTCCACACAACAGACGTGGGGAAAAGATCCTAATGGTTTAACTTTCCAACGGTTTCCTGCTCGGAGGCAGAACCACGCAGGCCAAGTATCTGATATAACAGAGTAAAAGAGTGAAAGAGTCGTCGGCTCGCTTTGGATCGCGGCTGTAACGACCAAACACCTTCCACACAGTAAAGCCTGAATTATGGTTCTGCGCTAAATCGACGCAGACCTACGGCGTAGGGTACGTGGCAACACGCAACGTACGGTGCGTGTCGCCGCGTACCCTACGCCGTAGGCTCTGCGTCGATTTAACGCAGAACCATAAACAGCCTTAAACCACAAACACTCACACAGACCGGGTCGGATCAAAACACGGGTTTTATTCCCGACTTCGCCAGCTAAACGCAGTTGCTGGCCAGCTCTCTGCGGTGCAATTAACCCCAATCTTCAGATAAAACTAGTTTGTTGAGGAAAAAATATTAACTGTATTTGTAGCTGCAGAGGAAAAAAATAATCTCACGAGGAAAACAAAAATATTGCTCACGCCTCAGAGCCTCTTCAGCATAATATAGCAGTCAAAAAAAAAAGAAAAGAGAAGTAAGAGGGATACAAAACATGTACTGTATGTTGTACTATTATACAAATTTATTGAAACACATGGCTCTTCAGTAGGGATTAATTATTATTATAATTAATTAATAATAATTAATAATCATTATTTTCTCCATATACCGCTCCCTGGCTTCCTTGTTTAAGGTATCCCAGTTACTTTCCAGCAGTTTAACATCTTTTTTTTGCATTCTGTCTGTTCACTTGGTGAAACAGAAAAGCGTCCGGTCTTCTCTCATCAAAACAAATGCACGCGACGGGACAGGAGTTTTCCGGCAGTACGCGCTGGTGCTCATGGGAAACGTACTGTTCTTTCTGGTAAAGCACTACCGCTTTTGTCCAAAAGATGCCGTCAAACTCAGAAAAGCTGAAAGTTACGTTGTGCTGCTTTAACTGCTGCTATGTCATTCCTGCAGTATTCCTGCAGGTGTTCTGGTCACTGCTATTATTTGTTATTTATTATATTATTTGTAATCAGCACAAATTATCTGTCCCCATATGATAAAATCCACCACCCCCCCTGATTTTTTTTTTCAACTCGAGTACTGCCCATATTGGACCAAAAAACAAAAAACAAATATGAATGGAGCCACAAAAAATTAAGTCTTGTATCAGCCTTAGAATGAAGACAACACATGCTGCGTGTTTTCTATATTAGTTATAACTGGGGGAAGTTTTTTTTTTTCATTATGCACTTCGAGAAAAAAGTCGAAATGTCGAGAAAAAAGTTGAAATTTCGAGAAAAAAGTCAAAATGTCGAGATTAAAAAGGAAAGGAAAAAAGAAGAAAAAAGAGAATAAAAGGAAAAAAGAAAAAAGGGAAAAAAGAAAAAAAAAAGAGAAAAAAAAGAAAAAAAAGGAAAAAAGAAAGAAAAAATAAGAAAAAAAAGGAAAGAAAAAAGAAAAAAGAAGAAGAAAAAAGGTCAAACATTTTTGAAAAAGCTCCAGGAGCCTCTAGGGCGGCGCTAAAGAGTCGCGGGTTGCCAACCCCTAATCTACAACATTCCTATCCAGGGCACAGGTGATTGGTGTCTGGAGCACATCCCATCATGCAACAGTTCCCCAACTGAACCCACCCACGGTGGAGTAATACACAAACACACACACGTACCTGGGAGATGTGGTTGATGGACGACTCCATCCTCCGCAGCTGCGAGGCCTGGATGTCCAGCAGCTGCAGCACATTGTTGGCTAAGGCATTAATCTGGTAGGCAACACTGGCCAGCGACTGGGTGGTGTAGGCTTTGGTCTCCTCCAGCGCCTTCTTTTTGTCTTGAGCCTGGCAGGGAGTGAAGAAAATGCAGAATTCAGAATAAAAATCATAGAAGATATGTCTGCAATGGGTGGAAATTCACACATTCACACAACTTTGACTCTGTTATCAGCTCTGTGTGTGTGTGAAAGAGAAAGGGCTGTGGCTGTTTTTAAACAGCAAAAGCCTGTTCAAGCTTTGAAAGCAAGAAGTTTGGATAAGTGTGTCAGTCTCTGAAGGAAAGATTGGGGAGATAAGAGCCTGGAACTGGACAACACCGTGTTAAATCATTTGGGAGACGTGCACAGTGGGAGTTGAGCCCAGAGAGCAGGAATGCCAGGACACTTTGTGGGATCCCAAACCTCTACCAGGCTGTGCAAACCATCTGTTTCTGGAGGGCTCTAGATAGTAACAGGACTGAATGGACATATTTATAGCTTGGAAACCAAACAGGGACGGTGCAGCCACACACTGCTTGGCCGTCCAACAGAAGACTGATAAAAAGGGTGATTACTTTATTTCTGTAGACATTTAAAAAGGAAAAACAGGACATAAACTTTTAAAAAATCCACTAGGGGTGTAACGATACACTAATCTCACAATACGGTACGTTACACCATATTGAGGTCACGATAACGATACGATACGATATTATAGCAGTATTTTTTTAACAACCTTGAATGAGGAACATATGACTGGAGAAAATTGTCTTTTATTTGAAAGACACAAAATACAAAACAATGCTGTACGTTTGCCCTATTGTTACAGTCTGTAATGCTTTATAACGAGAAAGCCAGGCCAACCATTTTCCACAAACTGAACTAAAAGTAAATGTCAGGTTTGCATTATGATCTTCATACAAGTACAAATATTTTACCACAAACTGAATAGTTTCTCTCATGTATGATTTGACTTTTCCAGAAATTTAACAACTAAAATTAAATAAATAAATAAATAAAATTAAATAAATACATACAATTTTACATCATAAAAAAGATTGATTCATGCTCACCTTATAAATGTAAGAGGAGATTTATTTTTGTTAAGAAGGTTATTTTGGTGATTCAGGGTTCATTATTTTATAAATCTATTCTTTATATTCTGATGTAAATTAGGGACTATAATGACACTAGTCAGTTTATCTGTAGTGATTAGTCTGTTTTAGATTGGGCGGAGTGATACGCCACAGTACGGCACTAGGTGCTGTGTTGATGTTCTAAAATCCTACACTGTTGAGGGACATTAAAGTACACTGGAACTCAGCAGAAGTTGTCCCCGTGTTTATCCTACTCACCACCCCAAAAAGGTTTAATTTAATAAGGTAAGGCTTAACTCTAAACCAGCCTTACATCAGTAAAAGTTCAGAGCTCAAAACCTGCAAGAGTCCCGTGATCGGGACCAAAACGGTACTAGTTTCTTCTGAGCGGAGGAAGATTTTGGTCCGCGGGTCGAGGCGTTACTAGTCCACACAATAGATTAATATTAATAACCCAATATTGCGATACAGTTTGTTACCTCCACGACACGTATCATGACGTTTTTGTATCGCGAAATTTCGTGGCACGATATATTGTTACACCCCTATAATCCACATACAGTATTTGCCTCGTTCTGACCAACTTAGTATTCTAATTTAATAATCCACGGTAAGAGCAACATCAGGTTTCATATAAGTCCTTCACCCCACACTGATAAAACATCTCAGAAGTAATACTTATTTATCAAAACACCGAATCCATTGTTTTCTTTTTACCCCAATGAACACAATCCTTTTCATATTTCAGAATATCTTTCCCTCATTTCAAATGCATGGTTTTATTAACATGCAAATCAGCCCAATCCACCACTTCCACCACTTGTACTTTGTAATTCAGCACACGAGAGAGGATTATCCAAAAAAAAAGTTTCTGTATGAAAAATGTTAATTTCACCAGAAATCTGCCCTGTCAAGTACATAACACACAAACAGCATCAACGTTTAAAAAAAAGCTAAATGAAATGTCATATCATGCCTATGCACAGTGACATTTGGCTGTTCATTGCTCTGATTCTTGCTATCATGGTTGCAACAGTTATTTAGAGCTTTCATAGTAGTTTACTATAAAAATTATCATGTTTATCACCATTACTTACAAATATAATGTAAGTTGACAGTGGTTAAATCCAAACAAAAGGGACTGCAACATCCGACACTTGGATTTCCTTGTGCATCATGATGCAGGTACACTTAATCTTAGAAGTCAGAAACGGTTTATCTTCAAAAATAATTCTAACAAAAAGTAGAGAAAAAAAAATAATGAAGCAATTTGTCGTGCAAACGTGCAAGCTATTTCCAGACAACAAATAATTTATTAGGCCTGTGTTGAAAAAGAAATGTGATTTTCCGATTCTAAATCTATTCTCATATTAATTCCTAAAAATCATATAATTTTTTCATTTAATTCACACATGCGCTGCCACACGATGTTTCTGAAAGCAGTTCTATCAGCATTCTGGGAGCTGATTGGTCCTTACAGCATCATTAGCTGCAATACCTGCTGTTGAATCTCAATATAATACTAGTATTAATATGTTGCAGAACTACAGTCATATCATTCATGCAACAGCTGAAAAAACTGTTTTAATAACACTAACCCAAATCAATATCAATCAATTGGATCAAATCAAATCTTGATAATCGATTCTGAATCTTAAGAATCAGAATCGAATCGATTCTTGACATTTGAATCGATCCCCAGCCCTAATTAGCAGAAGCTTGCAGCGTGACTGGCTAACTGCTGCCTTGCCAGCTACCTGCAGCCGAAGCATCCTGCAAGTTTGCTCAGCCTCTAAAGCCTGGACTGTGGCTGCACCAGAGAGATTAACTGTATCCCAAAACCTGGAGCAGGTTTTAACTTAACTCAAACTGTTCCACTGTACTGAGATACCTCTAAGGGTTAGCCAGCATCAAGGCAAATCTTATGATGATTACAGTCATATATACATACAAACCTTATCTCAGAGCTGTTTTCAACAAACCAGAAAGACAGGGCTGGTATACATGGGTTAAAATCTGGGAAACTGATATCATGGATTAAAAAAAAACCCTGATAGCAACAGCTGACAAGTCTCTGTATACACTCCCAAGCACTTTGAGTTATCAGGCTGCAAAATGTTTGGTTTTTTTATTCCTTTTTTTAAACATCAGAATCAATCTTGACAGTTCGCTGAAATAAAGCAACATGAAACTGAGTGCTAAGGTTGATGCTGGAATACCGTAAACAGTAGGAGACAGACAGACAGACAGACAGACAGACAGACAGACAGACAGACAGACAGACAGACAGACAGACAGACAGACAGACAGACAGTTGAACGAGGGATTCTAGCAGGGTTGAGGTCAGGGAAATGTTCAACAAAATAAGAAGCTTTCATCTTAAATCTTAGGCTTGTTTTATGTTTTTATGAAAGAACTACACACATGGCCAACATTCGGACCCTCCGTGAACGACGCTGTTGTTTGGGATGCTCTGTAATTACACCATCAAACCCTAGGTGTTTTCAGCATCGTTGCAGCTTGTAGTTTGTAGCTCAGACATAGCACTGCGTATTTTATGTTGGAACTGATTAGGGCTGGGGATCCATTCAAATGTCAAGAATTGATTCGATTCCGATTCTTAAGATTCATAATCGATTATCACGCTTTCATTCGATTCGATTCCGATATTGATTTGGGTTAGTGTTATGAAAACCGTTTTTTGAGCTGTTGCATGAATTATATGACTGTAGTTCTGCAACATACTAATACTAGCATTGTATTGATATTCAACAGCAAGTATTGGCAGCTAATGATGCTGTAAGGACCAATCAGCTCCCAGAATGCTGATAGAACTGCTTTCAGAAACATCATGGGCAGAATTACCAAACAGATCCAGGGAGGAAACAGAGACGGATGAAATCGCTTTTATTTTTTCCCATTTATGAGAATTTGGTTTTTAGCATTTTATGCAAATGTAACCCCAAGACAGTATATAAAGCTAAGAAATATAGACAATTTATGCAATTATAACTGAAAACTTTAATGTTTTTCATACCTTTAAACATATATAAGGCAAAAACATGGCAATAGTTACACTTGTGTCCAAGTGGGCATAAACCAAAAAAAAAATACCAAAAGTTGTGATGTAATGATGAAAAAATAAATATATAAATAAATAAATAAATAAATTAAAAAAGAAAGATCAATCTTTAGACATATGAATCGATTTTTAGGAATTAATATGAGAATCGAATTAGAATTGGAAAATCAATCTTTTCAACACAGGCCTAGAACTGATAAATGTTAAGTAACTTTTACTGACATTACAGCAATCAAATAAATTAAATGATGCTCTGTCATTCCCTCAAGCGCAATTTCATAATCAATCTGTTTGTCTACCTGGCTTAAAAACAACAAGTAAACAGTATTGGGAACTGTATAGAGGGAGATAAAATGCTACCAAGCAGACCAATCTCATTTGTTGCAGCAAAGTCGATGCGTAGTAGGGGTGTAACAATATATCGTGCCACGAAATTTCGCGATACAAAAATGTCACAATACGTGTCGTGGAGGTGACAAAGTGTATCGCGATATTGGGTTATTAATATTAATCTATTGTGTTTACTAGTAACGCGCATCCGACCGACCGCATCTCGACCGACCGCATCTCGACCCGCGGACCAAAATCTTCCTCCGCTCAGAAGAAACTACTCCCATGTTGTGGTCCCGTTTTGAGCTCTCAACTTTTCCTAATGTAAGGCTGGTGTAGAGTTAAGCCTTACCTTATTAAATTAAACCTTTTTGGGGTCGTGAGTAGGATAAACACGCGGGCAACTTCTGCTGAGCTCCGGTGTACTTTAATGTCCCTCAACAGTGTAGGATTTTAGAACGTCAACACAGCACTTAGTGCCGTACTGTGGCGTATCACTCCGCCCAATCTAAAACATATTAACAACTACAGATAAACTGACTAGTGTAATTATAGTCCCTGATTTACATCAGAATATAAAGAATATATTTATAAAATAATGAACCCTGAATTGCCAAAATAACCTTCTTAACAAAAATAAATCTCCTCTTACACTTATAAGGTGAGCATGAATCAATCTTTTTTATGATGTAAAATTGTATGTATTTATTCACTTTTATTTATTTATTTAATTTTAGTTGTTAAATTAGAAAGAAAAAAGTCAGATCATACATGAGAGAAACTATTCAGTTTGTGGCTAAATATTTGTACTTGTATGAAACTGAAGATGCATAATGCAAACCTGACATTTACTTTTAGTTCAGTTTGTGGAAAATGGTTGGCCTGGCTTTCTCTTTAAAACTTAAACAGTTATAAAGCATTACAAACTGGAACAATAGGGCAAACACACAGCATTGTTTTGTATTTTGTGTCTTTCAAATAAAAGACAATTTTTTCCAGTCATATGTTCCTCATTCAAGGTTGTTAAAAAAATACTGCTATAATATCGTATCGTATCGTTATCGTGACCTCAATATCGTGTATCGTACCGTATCGTGAGATTAGTGTATCGTTACACCCCTAATGCGTAGTTACTTTTTTTGGAAGCTGCTAGTCAGACAATGACAAATGTTACATTACAGGGTCACAACGACTTTATACTAGGCCTGTGTTGAAAAAAATCGATTTTACGATTCTCAATTGATTCTCATATTAATTCGTAAAAATCGATTTGTATGTCTAAAGATCGATTATTTTTTTCCCATCATTACATTGCAACTTTTGGTATTCTTTTGTTTATGCCCAAAAAAGGAACGTTTTGTTGGACACGAGCATAACTATTGCCATGTTTTTGCCTTTAAATATGTTTAAAGGTATGAAAACATTAAAGTTTTCAGTTATAATTGCATATATTGTCTATATTTCATGACTGTCATGACTGTCTTGGGGTTACATTTGCATAAAATGCTAAAAATCAAATTCTCAAAAATGGGAAAAACTAAAACAGATTTCATACGTCTCTGTTTCCTCCCTGGATCTGTTTGGTAATTCTGACCCACATGATGTTTCTGAAAGCAGTTCTATCAGCATTCTGGGAGCTGATTGGTCCTTACAGCATCATTAGCTGCAATACTTGCCGTTGAATCTCAATATAATACTAGTATTAATATGTTGCAGAACTACATATAATTGATGTAAAGGCTGAAAAAACGTAATAACACAAACCTGAATCGATATCGGAATCGAATCAAAGCGTGATAATCGATTCTGAATCTTAAGAATCGGAATCGAATCGATTCTTGACATTTTGATCCCCAGCCCAACTTTATACCATGTGTTTGACACAGAATCACCCATCATGCTTCACAGATCCTTATCAAGGAGAAACAGTTTCTATGACACTAAAAAAGTTGGACAAACAAAGAATAGTGCCAAATGCATTGATCTTCATGTGGTGATTTGGGCATGCAAACAATGTACTGAAGAAGCAAGAAAAAGTGTATTTCTTGTTGATTTGCAGCAAAGGCCTGGCTGTAATTGGAAAAAACGGCTTCATTGTTGAGCTCCGCAAATGTCCAAAGAGATTACTGTAGTTTACAGAACCCTTGAAAAAGCTGCGCTCTACGTTTAAAGTACCAGCTTTATGGGAGACAGTCTGACAGTTTTGCCAAATGACTCTTTACAAATGTCTGATCTAAGAGTAAAACCTCATTCTGTTTCTTCCAGCATCCCTGATTTGGTAAACAAATCACAGCAGGCATAGTGCATATAATGCTGCCACTTCAGTTGATGGTCTGACTGTAGGAGTAAAAGCGTTATACGGACGAGTACACAGAGCCAGTCAACACGGAGGGAGTCAAGCAGACGGTGCATCAGACACGATGTAGTATCAGGTACAAGTGGGGTTTAATGAAGCTCGTCTTGTACTCAGAGTACCAACTATTTCACATATTCAAATTTACTGTGCATGGCAGGAACAGCAGAAACTCTGCATTCTCTCAATAGTCTTTGGGCCAATCCCAATACACCCCCTACTTTCTACCACTAGCCCTCACCCACTACCACTAGTCCTAAAAATGAGTAGGGCCTTGTAATGTTCCCTAGGGATTGGGACACCACTTGCTACGTCACTGCGTGGTTTACGTTCGGGTACGTAAGTGACTACGTAGTTACGTTTGCACAAACGTCACACCATATCAGGAAGCCCAGAGCTAAAAGCTGTTTTAATTTCCGCGGTAGCGCTGTTAATATGCCACTTTATTAAGTTTTAATATTTTTTCAGGCTTAAAAGTAACCGTTAAGATCCCCAACCTGGGCTCAGTTTATCCAAATGTTTCGGGATGAGAAGAGGCGATTTATGGTTCCGCGTTAAATCGACGCAGAGCCTACTGCGTAGCTTACGGCGTACGGCGCGTGTCGCAGCGTACCCTACGCCGTAGGCGCTGCGTTGGTGTAACGCAGATTCTACGGCGTAGGTTACGCGGCGACGCGCACCGTATGACGCGCGTCACCACGTAACCTACTCCGTAGGCTCTGCGTTGGTGTAACGTGGAACCATAAATCAACCTTTATTCTGGCGAGATCTGAAAAGACTTCGCCACAACGGGCGAACGAGGGATTGTGTACATTCACTGAGTGAATATAACGCATTTTTATGTAGAAACTAACTCAAAATATTGATTTTATTCACTAAATATTAGAAATGTCTGCCATGTTTTTATGTTTGATTCAGTCTGCAAATGATGACGTAAAGCATTCTGGGAAATTTTCTCTAGCCCTCGGTCGGCGAGTCAGTATCTGAAATCCCTCTCTGTGAAGGGCCAGATTCATACACACTAGCCCTCGTTATGTCCACTAGCCCTACATGCAAAGAGGAATTGGGACACCACTACCCTCACGGGAACGCACAAAATTTAGGGGTAGAGCTGAAAAGTAGGACTAGGGGGTGTATTGGGTCTGACCCTTTATCTCCAGTTGTGCTTTTCAAGTGTGACTAAAGGCAGGCGGAATTTAAACTAGTGGTTTTAAATGTCCCTAAAGAGATCATTATTCAGGAGAAACCAAATACATACGTCTTCATATGGGCAGGCATTTCTTTCCTGCAGCAATAAATAAGCCCATTGTAAATGTCGTAGTGCTGCAGGGTTTATAAAACCCTTAGTAACCAGGGTGTGGGTAACATGACAACAGCATGACGATCATGTTTATAGAAAAGATATTAAAGTCAGTAAATTCGCCAGTATGTCAGGGATTTGTTTTCCCTTGAGACACTTTGAATCTGTTGGTAATCAGCAACGCCTAACAACTTTTCTTTTTTATTTCCTCATTGTTATGAATCACAAAAAATAATGAATAATATTTAAAAGCAAACTAATAATTCGTCATCAAAATAATTAAAATGAGGAAGGCTGTCATGGTGGTGCTTCCCTGGTCCCCTCATAAATATGTCCTGGTGATAATTCCCATAAAAATTACATGAGGTGAGGTATGCATAAAAACAGTCATGTACATGTGCACTCGTTTCTTATTCATATTTAATGAAGTATGGAATGGTTTCCTCTGGGAAATAATAATCATTATTATCTTTTTGTATGCATGTGTGATTACCACTCTCATTTACAGTCCTGAATCGATGCACACGCTCGCCTACTTATTCATTTGCATAACAACTTTCTTCTTCTTCTTCTTTATTTGAGCTACAACTGAAGGGACATCACACTATACGTTAAACGCAAAGAAGAAGCACCTTTTTACCAAACATGAAAGTGAGACTCTCATCGTTGCAGCAGATAACAGCAAATAATTGTATTTGGTGGTTTCTTTTGAGGACTAATGAACAGAACAAACACCAATGAATGAAAATAAAGATCTCTGTGAGACAACTCTATCTAAGTTTAGAGCAAATTACCAGCTGAAAGCATCAGGGCTGCTGCTTTATCAGCAAGTGATGAAACGATGGACGTAGATTGAACTTGGAGATGATCAGGGAGGGGGCACAAGTGTAAAGAAATTAAAATAAATTAAAGCTGCAAGCAGCGATGAACGGGCCCTCGCACTCACGGCCACCGTCCCCCATAAGCATATCAGTAATGACACCACCCACGACTTCCTATGTCAAACCATTCAAAAGTTATAGCAGAAAAAAGGGACGACAATCAGAAGAAGGGGCGGGGCTAATTTTCACCAATTATGGTCAAGGACTCATTACAGAGTCTCATGACACCACTCACGACCCTTTATGTCAAACCATTCAAAAGTTATGGCAGAGAAAAGTATTCTAGGGGGCGCTGTTGAGCCGTTAGGCCACGCCCATTAATGCAAACCATGAAATTCATCGCCAGGCCTGGCTTGCATGCAAAATTTGGTGACTTTTGGAGAACTATCAAATATGGACCAATCAGATGAAGGGGAGGCGCGCGTTTTGGCGTCTAGCGTCGCCACGGTAACACTTTTGAAAGAGAAAAGTAATGCGGGTAGTCGCAGGATGGAGACGCACATTTTGATGTATAACACACCTGGGTTCACGTTACGGTTCGGACCGTATTAATTGCCGAAGGAATGGCATAAATTGCGCCAAAATTACACAATTAATTCAAAATGGCTGACTTCCTGTTCGTTTCGGCCATGGCGCCAAGAGACTTTTCTTTAAGTTGCGACATGATACAGGTGTGTACCGATTTTCGTGCATGTACGTCAAACCGTATTGTGGGGCTTGAGGCACAAAGTTTTCCGGGGGGCGCTGTTGAGCCATTTTTCCACGCCCATTAATGTAAACCATAAAATATCAAATTTATCGCCAGGCCTGCCTTGCATGCAAAATTTGGTGACTTTTGGGGAACTATAAAAATATGGACCAATCAGACTAAGGGGGGCGCGGTTTTTGGCGTCTAGCGTCGCCACGGTAACACTTTTGAAAGAGAAAAGTAATGCGGGTAGTCGCAGGATGGAGACGCACATTTTGATGTATAACACACCTGGGTTCACGATACGGTTCGGGCCGTATTAATTCTCGAAGGAATGGCATATATTGCTCCAAAATTACGCGATTAATTCAGAATGTTCAAAATGGCCGACTTCCTGTTCATTTTCGGCCATGGAGCCAAGAGACTTTTCTTTAAGTTGCGACATGATACAGGTGTGTACCGATTTTCGTTCATGTCCGTCAAACCGTATTATGGGGCTTGAGGCGCAAAGTTTTTTCTGTCTGAACCAACCAGATGAAGGGTGGGCGCGCTTTTTGGCGTCTAGCGTCGCCACGGTAACGCTTTTGAAAGAGAAAAGTAATGCGTGGTGTCGGAGGATGGAGACGCACATTTTGATGTATAGCACACCTGGGTGCACGTTACGGTTCGGGCCGTATTAACTGCCGAAGGAATGGCATAAATTGCGCCAAAGTGACACGATTAATTCAAAATGGCTGACTTCCTGTTCGGTTTGGACCATGTTGCCAAGAGACTTTTCTTTAAGTTGTGTACTGATACAGGTGTGTAGCGATTTTCGTGCATGTACGTCAAACCGTATTGTGGGGCTTGAGGCACAAAGTTTTCCGGGGGGCGCTGTTGAGCCATTTTGCCACGCCCATTAATGTAAACCATTAAATATCAAATTTTTCGCCAGGCCTGACTTGCATGCAAAATTTGGTGACTTTTTGGGCACGTTTAGGGGGGCAAAAAGGCCTTCCTTTCGTCAGAAGAAAGAAAGAAAGAAAGAAAGAAAGAAAAAAGAAAAATTCCTACAGATACAATAGGGCCTTCGCACTGAAGGTGCTCGGGCCCTAATTAAAAAAAGGTATGTTGACTTCATTTTTAGACTTGAAAGTAGGCCTGTGTTGAAAAAAATTGATTTTCCGATTCTAAATCGATTCTCATATTTATTCCTAAAAATCGATTCGTATGTCTAAAGATACATTTTTTTTTTCATCATTACTGTACATTACAACTTTTGGTATTTTTTTGTTTATACCCAAAAAAGGAATGTTTTGTTGGACACGAGAATAACTAGTGCCATGTTTTTGCCTTTAAATATGTTTAAAAGGTATGAAAATATTATTACTGTCTTGGGGTTACATTTGCATAAAATGCTAAAAACCAAATTCTCAAAAATGTGAAAAACTAAAACCGATTTCATACGTCTCTGTTTTCTCCCTGGATCTGTTTGGTAATTCTGACCCACACGATGTTTCTGAAAGCAGTTCTATCAACGTTCTGCTTTTTTTTTTATTACATTTTCGCCCGGTGAACTTTAACCCAGTAGTCACGCCATTTAATTCACACATGCGCTGTTGAGCTGTTGCAATTTCTTTCTTTTTTTGCACTTTAAATGGATATTGAAAGGCATATTTGAGTTATGTATTTCTTAGTTATTTATTTCATACAAATAACTTTTTGAATTTTTGTTTTTTTTGCCCAAAAAAGGATGTTTTGTTGGACACCAGAATAACTGGTGCCATGTTTTTTGCCTTTAAATATGTTTAAAAGTATGACAACATTAAGGTTTTCAGTTATAAATGCATAAATTGTCTACATGTCATTGCTTTATATACTTTCTTGGGGTTATATTTGCATAAAATGCTAAAAACCAAATTCTCAAAAATTAAAAACCGAAAAAAAAAACATAGAAAATGGAAAAAATAAAAATGGAATGTGGGAAAAAATAAAAGCAATTTCATTCGTCCTCTGTTTGCTGCCCTGGATCTGTTTGATAATTCTGATCCACACGATGTTTCTGAAAGCAGTTCTATCAGCATTCTGGGAGCTGATTGGTCCTTACAGCATCATTAGCTGCGAATACTTGCTGTTGAATTTCAATATAATACTAGTATTAATACGTTGCATAACCACACAGTCATATAATTCATGCAACAGCTGAAAAAACAGTTTTAATAAAACTAACAAATCAATAATCGCTTCTGAATCTTAAGAATCGGAATCGAATCGATTCTTGACATTTGAATGGATCCCCAGCCCGATTTCAAAGCCTGAAATGGCACAAGAGCCAACCAACGCTATTGTGCCGTTAAATCCTAATGATTACAAAGTACTCATCCTCTTCTCAGTCTCATTACGCTGGAAAAATTATCTTATGGTACCACAAGTGACCCATTAACGAGGCCCTGCCAAACTGGGCCTTTCTTACTTTCTTGGAGGTTTTACTGAACTTTTTTCCTTCCAACGAAACTGTGATTCCTGAAACCTGTTTCTATGTTAGTTTTTGCTGCTGGTCTGCATTAGATTTCTACTGGTAATTCTGGCCGACGTGTATAATCCAGGTGCCATAAAGAAAAAATCCAGTCCAGCAGCTGTTCCAACCCAGGGGTTGGCAACCCAAAATGTTTTAGAGCCATATTGGACCAAAAACACATAAAAACAAATATGTCTGGAGCCGCAAAAAATGAAAAGTCTTGTATCAGCCTTAGAATGAAGACAAATGGAGAAAGGAGAAATGTTGAGAAAAAAGTCGAAATGTTGAGAAAAAAGTCAAAATGTCGAGAAAAAAAGTCGAAATGTCGAGAAAAAAGTTGACATTTCGAGAGACAAATCGAAATGTTGAGAGAAAAGTCGAAATGTCGAGATTAATGTTGAAGTACAATCTCGGTAAAAAAGTGTAAATGTCGAGAAAAAAGTCGAAATGTCGAGAAAAAAGTCAAAATTTCGAGAAAAAAGTCGAAATGTCGAGATTAATGTTGAAGTACAATTTCGAGAAAAAAGTATATATATATCCCCCTCACAAAAATAAATAAAATAGAGAAACATATTTTCTCATCAACAAAACATGTTATTTTATTGTCTGAAAAATGGTTCAAAGTTATTTATTGTCTGAAACATGGTTCAAATATGTTATTTTGTTACTTGAAAAATTTAAAATACATTTTGTTGATGAGAAAATATGTTTCTTTATTTTTCTTATTTTTGTGAGGGGGGATATATATTGTTTTTCAGCACTACCTTGTTCTCTATAGCTGATATAACATGAATTACTCCTATGTGGGATCAATAAAGTTCTTATTTTTGCCATCTGAGAAAATTAAATGTATTATATTTGGTGCCTAACTGTTTCCCAAGTATATTAGTGCGTGTGTGAATGAATAAATGAGACGTAAAAGGTACATTTCTTTGTAGAAAGGCGCTTTATGAAAATAAGTCCATTTACTTGTATTAGTTTACAGCGCAGTCTTGAACATCCAATATGGCGGCGACGTTGACGTATCACAGCAGCGGGGAAGAACACTCGATGGGGCGTCTACGTTATATGTCTATGGGTTACGCCCACTGAGTGTCAGAAAGACTGAGTGTCAGAAAGACTGAGTGTCAGAAAGACTGAGTGTCAGAAAGACTGAGTGACAGAAAGACTGAGTGACAGAAAGACTGAGTGTCAGAAAGACTGAGTGACAGAAAGACTGAGTGACAGAAAGACTGAGTGTCAGAAAGACTGAGTGACAGAAAGACTGAGTGACAGAAAGACTGAGTGACAGAAAGACTGAGTGACAGAAAGACTGAGTGGCAGAAAGACTGAGTGGCAGCGTAAACTTTCAGTTTGAGCAACTGGAAAACATCTAAAATAGGAAATAGTTGTTGTGCGATCGACTGTACTCATAGATTTAGCAAGAAATCAGACTTATCGTTTTAGATTCCAGGCGTGGAAACGTGGATTTGTGGTTCCCATTTTGTATCAGGTAATGTTGGATTTTTGGGTAGCTAATGTTAAACGGTCAAATCATAAAGTTCGGTGTCCTCATCGCCTGTTTCCCAAACAATGAATTGAAACAAGCTTCAAAATGAGCCACACAACTACAGATGTCACTGGGTGCAAGTCAGACCTAAACTGAGCCTAAAATCCTTAGTACGCCTTTGTAAGATCGCCCAATATCATCAACAATCATATATGGCACCCATGCTTAAATAAGAATATACCGGTATTAGAAAAACAAATAATAATAAAAGAATAAAAATACATTTCACATCAGGAATAATAAAAATATATATCTGTAGGCTGTAGCTATTTGTTTTATTCAGGTTTAAACTGCTCTTAAACCATTTTTTCACACATTCCCAGAACACAGTAATCCATAAATATCAGTTTGAGTGTTGGACACATCGTTACGGCATCTTTGCCCCGGTCTCTAAAGTGCATGTCACCCTCTAACCCACTCCTTTCAATAGTTCAGACAAACATGACAACACCTTTTGCACTCTCAATGGGAACTGATTTATGTGTAAAAGACAAAGCTCTGGACTTGAGACCTTTTTTTAAAAAATCTGGCAAAAGCACAACCTTGGAGTGAAGATTTTGGCCTCTGATCTGATCTGATCTGATCTGACAGCATTAAGTCTACAGTCCATCAAAACATGGCTTACAAGAACACTGATTCTGTTAGTACACAACTATGGTTAGGAGCACAGATTAAACAAAACAAAACAGTGCCCGACCCGTAAGTAAAAAGTGCAGTTCACACTCATTAAGACTGTGAATGTCTGTGACGTCAGCTCACACATAAGGAACCCAACTACAAAAGATTGTGCTGAGGTTTATCATGAATATGATAGAAATCGGCCACGGCCCCCCTACAAATTTGATGGCCACCCCACTAAATAAAAATGAATAAATAAATAATAAATAAAAATAAATTAAAAAAAAACCCACTTGCCGGTCACATAGATTAAAGCGTCAGTTATGCGTGTATATATATATATATATATATATATATATATATATATATATATATATACATACACACACACACACAAAAGAATTATATATATATGTATTAATAAATTAATTATATGATATATTAAAATATATATGATATATATTATATATTAAAAATGCATATATATATTTATTTATATATATGCCTTAGGTGCCAACATGGTATTAACCATTAATATATATATGCAGACAAGTTAGAAAGTAAAAAAAAAAAGTATTTCTGAGCCAATATATAAATATATATACAAAATGATTATATATATATATATATATATATATATATATATATATATATATATATATATATATATATATATAAATAAATAAACTAAATATATGATATATTAAAATATATATTATATATATTATATATATATATATGCCTTAGGTTTTTACCAACATGGTATTAACCATTAATATATATGCAGACAAGTTAGAAAGTAAAAAAAAATAAGTATTTCTGAGCCTGTATACTACAACAGTATAATAAAGTCCTGTAATAATGGCTTTTAGTTTTGGTTCCAGCCCAAGAATTGAAGTGGCCCCATCTGGCCCCCCCTAGGAAACATGTTTGGAGGCGCCCCTGCTCCCACAACACCGATATGGGGACTCAAATACCGGCTGCATGTGTGTTCCAACATTCACCTAGAAAGGGATAGATACAAAAAAAACGGTTTTTGAGGGAAAACTGGGTCGAGATGATCCGTTTACAGGTACCTATCATCAGAGAAAGCAGCTCCAGTGACCATAATAACAGCGACACACCCTCCTCCGGACCGGAGCCCCGGTGGCCCCCGGGAGAAGCCTGGAACACGACGGGTCGCCATGCCAGACACGACACCGAGCCGCGGCTCCCCCCACAAACCACACCGGCACAAAGCTCCTATCGGGGCGGGCGAGCGGTTTGTCGCTCGCTCACGTCGAGACCAACAATTTCCGTTCCTGTGGCTTTCACTCTCCCCCTGTAACAACGCCGCAGACACGGCAGGAAATCGCCCCGGTGTAGCGGTGAAAAAAGCGCCGCGGCCACGCCCGCGCCTCTTACCTGCACATAATTGTTTTCACAGTATTCCGCCACCCGGGACAGGTTCTGGTAGCTCTCCACCAGCGCTCTTTTACCGGCGGGGATCTCCTCCTCTAGTAGCATTTGTAGCTCTGCCATCTTACATCCCTTCGCATGTCTCTTGTGTGTGTTCCCCTGCGAGGCGAGGCGGTGATGCTGCGGTGTGATGAGAGAGCGGCTCCCCCGCCTGGCATTGTGGGTCCGCCGGCCTGCGCTCCACAACCAACCACGCTCCGAACGGAGCGCGCTGATTGGCTGGGGGGCCGACACTCGGGAGGCGTCGACCAATTAGATTTCATTGAGATGCTGCCGTTTTGCGTTGAAGGTTAATATCTAATAAGATAATACATTATAACGGTCAATGGTTTTTTTTATTTGTCACCATCCAGAGGCGCCTCCAAAAATGTTTCCTATAGGGGGGCAAGATGGGGCCACTTAAATTCTTGGGGTGGAACCAAAACTAAAATCCATCATTACAGGATTTTATTATACCGTTATACAGGCTCAGATTTTTTTTTTTTCTTTTTACTTTCTAACTTGTCTGCATATACATTAATGGTCAATACCATGTTGGTAAAATCCTAAGGCATATATATATATATATATATATATATATATATATATATATATATATATATATATATATATATATATATATATATATATATATATATATATATATATATGTGTGTATATATATATATATATATATATATATATATATATATACACACATATATATATATATATTTTTTTTTTATATATAATATAGATCATATACATTTTAATATATGTTTGTTTAGAGTTTTGGGCATTTGTATTTTACAAATAATTAAAAAACACAAATACAGATAATAATCAATCATTTGAGGTTTGTAAAATGGGACTCCCAGAAGCTTTATTTTCATTTATTTATTTTTTTTATATTTATTAATTAATTAATTAATTTATTTTTTATATTAATTAATTATTTTTTTTATTATATATATTAGGCTCAGAAATACTTAAAGAAACGCCTACTGATATGCATTTGGCCCAAATGATGTGGAATGAAACACATAACTGACGATAGAATGTTTTTTTTATTGAGGCAAGTGGGGTGGCCAGCAAATTTGTAGGGGGGGGGGGGGGGGGGGGGGGCATGGCCACCCCTGGCCACCCCCAGGTGCCGCCACTGTCACCATCACAGCAAATTTGATCCTATATTTTCCTGTAAGTAAATATGTGTATTATTAACGATATTTTAGGCATGTATGTAGTCACTTTTGTGAAAAAAGAATTACACAAATGTATATACAAGTATATACAAATGTTGTTTTAATTATTTATTTATATTTCTTATACTGTCTGTTGGTATAATCGGGATACATTTTCATATTTTTTCTTTTTTCAGTGTATTTTTATTCTTTATTGATTTATTACACACATACATAAGAAGTGAATCGTAAATGGTCTGTACTGGTTAAAAATGTGTTTATAAAAACTGAAAAAATACCCTCCAAAAAGACTAGAATTTTGGTCTTTAATAGAATTTTCATCAGATTCGAGATATGCGAGGTTTATTACATATAACCTACAAGCATAATGGAATGGCTACTAAGACAAAAATAAAAATTTGGCTCGCAAACTCAAGTTTTATAGGTTACATTATTATTATTATCATTATTATTACTACTTTCTGAACCAATAAGCTACCTCATACTGTGCAATATTCTTTACTCATTTATGTGCAATATTCTTCCATCCATTCAAGTGCAATTTTCTTTCACTCATTCATGTGCATTATTATTCTCTCATTCACTCATTTTCATAGTGTATATATATTTATGTTTCCTGTTTCCTATTTTTGTTTTTTACACAGTCTTTGTTTACATAGTCTTTGCATGTGTGCACTTTTACGGAGCTGCTGCCTAATCTATACCATTATAATGATAATAAAGGCTTTCTATGTTATTCTATTCTATTATTATTATTATTATTATTATTATTATTATTATTATTATTATTATTATTATTATTATTATTATTATTATTATTATTATTATTATTATTGTTGTTGTTGTTTTGTTATTGTTATTATTATTCATTTTATTGTTATTATTATTTTGGTTGTGCCGCTCAGACAGCGCCTCCTGTCGCCCGCCTACATTTCCCATAAACCCTTGCGGTTTAAATCCCCGCTCTGAGCCGTACATGGGATTTGAAGGACCAAATGGTAGGCAACGACACACCTTTCAAAGAAATGTTGCCAAATATAAACTACATTTCCCAGACATGACTTATAGTTAAAACGTTGCCAGTGTGGTTTATCCTTGAAGAGATGGTAATTTGCCGTCAGAAACCGGGTTAAAGAAATAACCAGGCCTACAGTATCACTGCGGTGCAGAACAGCATGACGGTGAGTTGCTTGTAAATAAGGCCGAATGTGGGTGATCATATCCTCTGTGAATGACATGTTATTCCTGTTATTCCTGTGGTAGATGTGAGGATTCCAGCTCATCCCTGTCTGGAGCAGCATGGACCAGGAGGAGGGCGACCACAGCCTGGAGCAGACGTTTCAGGCCGCGGTTAAAGTCATCCGGAGTTTGCCTGAAGAAGGTGAGGACACACTTCCAATCTGCTGCTGCAAATGGAAAGTGATTAGACTTAACTATCTAATTATGTGCAATTGACTGTGAAATATGTGTTTGTGGATTATAAACAGTACTCGAGTTGAGGGGGGATGGCATCCCCCCTGAAATAAAAACGGTCCAAATCATCCCCCCTGTAAAACTGCCATCCCCACTTTCCATCTCTTATGTAATTTCATCAATGAATGTGGTTTTACTGCTATTTCAACATTTAGAGTCATCACCAGAAAAATAACATGAGAAAAATAACCTGTTTCACACTTGAAATAAGTAGAAAAATCTGCCAGTGGGACAAGATTTATCTTCTTATTACAAGCAAAAAAATCTTGTTCCACTGGCAGATTTTTCTACTTATTTTAAGTGAAAATCTACTTGAAACAGGTGAAATTTGTTGTTTTTTCCAGTGATGAGTCTTGTTTTAAGTGTAATGAGATTTTTTTTTTACTAAAATGAGACATTTTAACTAGAAATAAGACAAATATTCTTGTTAAGATTGTGAGTTTTTGCAGTGATCCATTTTACTTATCCTGTGAAGGACAGAGTCATATTGATAAGTTCAGAAAAGTGTTTTTTATTGTTGTGTTTTGATGTATTTGATGTAAGCCCAGTGGATATTTAAAGCTTACAGAAGGCTGCATTTAACTGCTGCTATGTCATTCCTGCAGTATTTCTGCAGCTGTTTTGGTCACTGCTATTATTTGTAATATATTATATTATTTGTAATCAGCACAAATTATCTGTCCCCATATGATAAAATCCACCATCCCCCCTGATTTTTTTTTTTTACAACTCAAGTACTGGTTATAAACACTCCAGGTGGTTGACCTGGTTAAGTGAAGCAGTTTTCTTCTCTGGTCTGTTAGTGAACATTTATTAATGTATGTAGATATACAGATGTATATTATGGATATAGATATGTTATATGTAGGTATGTATATGGATATATTGAGTTATATTATACGTACAGTATTTGTGTATCTATATCTCTATTAATATATTCAGATTTATAGTTATATGTAGATATGTCGATATATAGATTTATAGTAATTTTTATGTATATAATTGGAGGTAAATATATGAACCAATGTATATATAGCATATCTACTCTCATATAGTTATTCAAGTATATTGTTATACCATTGCTGTCTATTGTTCTCTATTATATTGTAGTATTATAGTAAAGTAATGATCATGTAATACTATGCATTATAATTACTTCTATTAGTACATACATACATAGTAGCACAACTAAATGCTGGGCGTTTGTTTTATTTTCTTTTGTTTGCCTTGATTTGCTTTTATTTTGACTATATTTAAATACAGGACTGTCTCAGAAAATTAGAATATTGTGATAAAGTTCATTATTTTCTGTAATGCAATTAAAAAAACAAAAATGTCATACATCCTGGATTCATTACAAATCAACTGAAATATTGCAAGCCTTTTATTATTTTAATATTGCTGATTATGGCTTACAGTTTAAGATTAAGATTCCCAGAATATTCAAATTTTTTGAGATAGGATATTTGAGTTTTCTTAAGCTGTAAGCCATGATCAGCAATATTAAAATAATAAAAGGCTTGCAATATTTCAGTTAAATTGTAATGAATCCAGAATGTATGACATTTTTGTTTTTGTAATTGCATTACAGAAAATCACAATATTCTAATTTTCTGAGACAGTCCTGTATATAAAATAAAATCTTCAAATCAAATCAAATCAAATCAAAACTCCCCAGGCTCACATCTGTCTGACCATACTTACACTTAAAAACCAAGTGAACAAACTCACACGTTTACATCTTAATACATCCTCCCTTCCCTACATCCCCAGGACCGTTCCAGCCCTCCGACGACATGATGCTGATGTTCTACAGTTACTACCAGCAGGCCACCATGGGGCCCTGCACGCTCCCCCGGCCCAACGGCTTCTGGGACTCTCGGGGAAAGGCTAAATGGTGCGTGTCTGCAATAAACTTGTACAATGCTACAGCTGAAAGGGACACAAATAGTCATTTTAAAGTGTAAAATATGAGTTAACTTCTATACACATGCTGATAGTTATTTGAAACTGACATGCTCACATGTCTGTAGGGATGTGCAGCTTTTATTTTGGATGTAACCATGTAACCATAGATTTGGACAGGAATCCTGATGTACAGGACTGTCTCAGAAAATTAGAATATTGTGATAAAGTCCTTTATTTTCTGTAATGCAACAATGTCATCCATTCTGGATTCATTACAAATCAACTGAAATATTGCAAGCCTTTTATTATTTTAATATTGCTGATCATGGCTTACAGCTTAAGAAAACTCAAATATCCTATCTCAAAAAATTTGAATATTCTGGGAATCTTAATCTTAAACTGTAAACCATAATCAGCAATATTAAAATAATAAAAGGCTTGCAATATTTCAGTTGATTTGTAATGAATCCAGAATGTATGACATTTTTGTTTTTTTAATTGCATTACAGAAAATAAAGAACTTTATCACAATATTCTAATTTTCTGAGACAGTCCTGTATAAAGTCCTATGCTCTCTGTTAACTTTACCCAGACATTTTCATAATTATTTTGAGTTTAATTCTTATTATCATTCATACTCCACAAGAAGAAGGAATGATTTGCATATCCCCTTCTGTAGAACCGCAGTTGCTAAATGTTCATTTATGTATCAAGGTTTTGTGCTGTGGAACAGTTTAAAACATTTAAATAAAACATGCTCAACATTATCTGCATTCAAAAGAAAGCTGAAAAAAGTTGATAGATTTTTTATATATCTGTGTTTTTCATTTACCATTATTCAGATACAGGACTGTCTCAGAAAATTAGAATATTGTGATAAAGTTCTTTATTTTCTGTAATGCAATTAAAAAAAACAAAAATGTCATACATTCTGGATTCATTACAAATCAACTGAAATATTGCAAGCCTTTTATTATTTTAATATTGCTGATTATGGTTTACAGCTTAAGATTAAGATTCCCAGAATATTCTCATTTTTTGAGATAGGATATTTGAGTTTTCTTAAGCTGTAAGCCATGATCAGCAATATTACAATAATAAAAGGCTTGCAATATTTCGGTTGATTTGTAATGAATCCAGAATGTATGACATTTTTGTTTTTGTAATTGCATTACAGAAAATCACAATATTCAAATTTTCTGAGACAGTCCTGTATGTGTGTTTTTCATTCACCATTTTTCAAATATATTTCTAAGCTATTTAATTGTATTCTGAAGTATCGTATAACTGAGTTATCAGTTATACTGTATAGGCCTATGTATTGTGCTTATATGGTTTTATGAATTATTATTTTTTAATTTTTCTTGTTTTTAAGAGGGGGGGGTCGCTTATAAGCCCTTCTAGTTTTTATGACCTCTCCACATCTTTTCCTAACTTTTTTCCTCTGTGAAATGTTACTTTTTACGAACGCAAACAATAAAACAACAAAATATTTGTGCGGAAACATACAGTAAGACAGAATTCCTGGGGAAATCATTTATAACCATGTTGACGCTCCAGCTTCAGTCTTTCCCTGTGGACTGTGTTTCTTCTCAACGCTGAACTTTGACTCTCCGTTGCCAGGGATGCCTGGTGCTCTCTGGGAAATATGACCAAGCAGGAAGCCATGAAGAATTATGTAGAAGACATCCAGCTGGTAAGGCCTTTCACAGAAAAGCTGCAGCTGCAAATATTAAGCAGGTTATGGTTTCCTGATTGTATTAATGTTGTGTCTCATGCTAGTAAAAGTGTGTGTCCAGCGGTGGCCACTTTAATAAGCTTCAACCTGTGGATTAAGATATAAATCAAGACAGAAATGAGCCTCTCTTTTGGCTAAATGCGGTACAATCAAAACCCAGACTTTTGAATTAAATAGATTTGCTCTACCGAGCCCATTTTCAAATGACACATCTGGTCGTCTGCCAATGTGCCTGTTTGTGAATGTGTTCTGTCAGATTCTGGAGACCATCCCCATCTCAGATGAAGTGGCAGATTTGGTGCAGAGGCTTGGAAACTTCTACACGGAGGTGGACGGATACGAGGAAGAGGAACGAGAGAGCGGAGTGGGGAAGAGGCCCTTCACCAGACCCTTCGCTGGTCATGAAGGTAAAGTGGATAATTAGGAAGATCCTCTCTCCATCTCTCTCTCCATCCATCCATCCATCCATCCATCCATCCATCCATCCATCCATCCATCAATTTCTGGTTCATTGAGTTCAGGCAGCAACTCAAGCAAAAAGGGGCTCCCAGTCTCTTTCCTTGGCTCCTCTGGGGGAATACGGAGCCAGCTAACAGATATCATTCTTCCAGCATCTCAGTTCACTTAAGTTCAGTTCAGTTCATATTTATTCCGAGCGGTACAACATTTACAACATTAGTGACCTGCGTGCAACAGAAAATTAAGCAAATACCTTTAACAGTAGACGTGCAGGTTCAATATTCAAATTAATTCATTAACACTCGAAAGGGAGTGGGAAGAAGAACATTTATTTAATCCCACCCCTGTTTCTCATCAAAAACTTGACAGATCTTTAAGGCTTCCTCCTGTCTTAACATTTAAACCAAAACAATGAACAAAAGATCTATGTCAAATGATGTAAGGGATAATGGACAGGGTGTTCATTAACATAAATATATGAACGACGGGGGAGCGTGAACTGATTTGCCTCCGCGAAGTCCATATATTTATGATAGTTCTTTTTATGAACTACAGTCATATAATTCATGCAACAGCTCATAAAAACAGTTTTAATAACACTAACCCAAATCAATATCAAAATTGGATCGAATCAAATCTTGATAATCGATAATTCTGAATCTTAAGAATCAGAATCAAATGGATTCTTGACATTTGAACGGAGGCCCAGCCCTGTTACACCCTGATGAAAAGCAACCGAGGACGTGGCCACAAGCCAGAAGTCAGACCGCGACACTGGTAAATGACTGCTTTGCTGCTTTAGCACTCGTAGGGAAATATTATGCCTTTTTATGTATTTATTCATTTATGTTTCGTGCTGAGCTCTCCATGAAATATCCCTAAGATGTTTTGGTCGAGGTTCCAGAAGTATTCAATACAACAGCTCAGTTTTCAACCATCTCCTCACAGCTTTGTTGGAAGCAGCCAGTTTGAAGCGGTTTGATATCGCTGCTACAGCTCTGTGTTACCCACGTCTTCGCTGCAGGACACGTAGCATGTTGTGGAGATGACTGGAGACACGGATGATAAAACTGGATGGTTCTAGTGGGATTTGGGTCCTTCATGTTCCAGTTCCTCCCAGAATCTGCACAGCTTTAGACTTCCAGGTTGATTTCTATCAAAGTTTCACAGGTGGGGGCGTCTTCCCATGCCCAACTTACTGCATTCAGTCACTGTTTTTATTTTTCATAGTTTGTTCCCTTTCTTTCTTTCTTTCTTTCTTTCTTTCTTTCTTTCTTTCTTTCTTTCTTTCTTTCTTTCTTTCTTTCTTTCTTTCTTTCTTTCTTTCTTTCTTTCTTTCTTTCTTTCTTTCATTAAAAGAAAAACAAAACAGTTCAATATAATTATAATAAATCTCTTTCCTTGACTGAACAGAAAGAGGAATAGAAAGAAGACTAAGCTTATTTTATCTGTCCCTTTTTCCTAAGAAATCAAATTTCAATTAATCGAATAATAAAATAAAAAACAAATGACAAATTACGCAATTTAAAAAAAACTTTAAAAATAAACATAATAAAAAAAACAAAGAAACAAAACCAAAACTACAACAAAGTTATAAAATAACACAAAATATCTGTCGTCAAACACAGATAGTCTATTCTTTTTTGATTCAAAGAAAATAAATATGACAATGGTGCTAAAAAGAGAGAAAAAAAAAGAAAACCCACCTAACTTGACAATTATGATATTTCTTCATCAAACTGGCTTTTATTATTCTTTTAAATGTAACGTTTGATTTGCATTCCCTTCATATATTATGTTTTTTTTTGTGTTCTATAAGTAAGCTCATTGATTCTCTTGCTATTTTGGAAAAATGAATATAAGATTTGGGGGTAGGACCTGATAAGTATATACTTCAATCCTACTCCCTTTCGAATATGCTGGTGGATCTGCGAGGTCTGCCTTGTCTTTTTTTGTTTTTTTTTTTACTTTTTAGTATTGTTCTTTCTAATTTGCATATTCGAAATAAAGCTCAATAATATGGGACAAACTATCATTCACACATTACTTTTTTTTTCTGTCTGTCTCACATGCTTTTTCTTTTATATCTTCAGGGGAGCTGGTTCAATCGGTTAAAAAACCAACAATGGAAGGCAAGTCTTGTGTTTGTTGCTCCATAGAGTTTTTAGATTAGTTGCTCTGCACCTCTTTGGTATGGAAGTGTATTGCATTCACTTGAGAAAAAAAATCTGCTCTGTTTTTCTGAATTAACGAGATAATTATCTCAGAATTCTGAGAAAAATGTCAATGAAAAAAATAATCTGCTCTGTTTTTCTAAATTAACGAGATAATGTCCAGTAGATCAGAATGGGCTTTCTGTCTGAACAACCGCAAAGTCCTGAGGTGCCTGCGCAATGTCGACAAACTAATAACAATACCATCTATATAACTTAAAGACAAGAGTATTTCCCAATGTTTCAAACCAAAAGCAAAATAAAACTGGATTCAACTGGACAGGAACATGTTTGCTTGCATGAAATCCAGCTCTCAAGTGAATGACGGCTTCTTGCAAGTTGTGAGGGATCTGGTTAATTCAGAAAAACAGAGCAGATTTATTTTTTTTCATCAAACCTTTTCTCAGAATTCTGAGATAATTATCTCATTAATTCAGAAAAACAGAGCAGATTTCTTTCTCTCAAGTGAATGCAATACGCTTCCGTACTTTGGGCCACTTTTCTTACCGTTTCCTGTACTGATGTAAAAAAATGTGAAGCTTACATCGATACTGGCTCGGGCTACAAAATAGAACAAAGCTAGAACAAAACAAGAAACTTGGTGTAGTTTAGTCGCTGTGTCAAGTGCGTCTTTGCTTCGTGTGGCTTCAGCGTCCTGCTGTTAAAATGTGTGATTCTTTAGTAAAGAGTGTTTTCTTCCACCGTCCAGGCTTTGGGGGACTGTGGGAGGATATACAAAACCTCCAGGACATGGACGGCAGCGTGCGGGGACTGAGTGTCACTAGCAGCGAGGCAGAAGGAAGCAGAGAAAGTAGAGAAATGGACAGAGAGGAGGAAAGAAATGTTTGGAGGACAAGTGAGGATGACGAGGAGAGGGAGGATGACTTCAATACTGGTGATGAAGACGAGGAGGAGGGAAGAGGTACAGTGTAGCTGTAGTGGTGGTGATGCCGACTGGTGGATTGTACTTGGTTTAAAATGCCTCCCTTCCTCCCCTTCCACAACGAAGCCGGTGATGTCTGCAGAGCTGTCACATCAGTGTGGTGGGCTGGATTCTCGGGCTTCCATCAAACCATTCCCATGAACGCTTGACTGGAGACGAGTCAGCTGGTTTTTTCCCCTTGGAAAGATAAATGCTCTGGATTTGACCATCAGAATAATCTTTTTAAAACTTTGTTTATTAAGATTTTCAATTTTTCATAAAGACAGGTACAAAAAACAAAGACAAAAAACAAGATTATGGTCATCATCTAGGTCAGGGGTCTTCAACCTGGGGGTACTGCAGGGGGTCCTCCAACTTCAAAAGAAATAAAGGCAATTTTAACCAAAATAATTTGTGAGAGTTAAAAAAAAATCAAAATAACAGGCGATAATAATCTATTTTTTACAATAAATATTTAGTCTACAACTCTACATAAATGATTCTCATGACGTGAGTCATGTGACTAATGTCAACTTTAGAGCAGAAAAACGAGCTAGCTAGCTGTTTAAAGGGGACCTATTATGGCATCTAATACTTATTTTAAACAGGCCTTGAATGTCTTAAAAACAAGCTTTTGATTGTCTTTGCTAAATAAATTAGAAATTCAGCCTCCAAACCATGTCTTTATCTTCCCAGTTTCTAACCTCATTATCTATGCAGGATTCTGAGTGGGCGGGGCTATGATAATGAGGCTCTGTGCTGATTGGCTGCCTGAATGACGCGATACACCGCTACGAAAAAATAGTGGAAGCTCCGGCCGGCGGAATTATTTACACCGTGTCGTAATAACTGCATGTGATGGGAGCGAGCGTCACCGACAAAATCAATTCCATTGCTTTATGTTCTATTGGACTGTTTTAACTGGCCACAGCAACGCGGCGCTGCGCAACACGGGGCACCGTTTTGAGCTGAACATTTGTCGGACGCCCTGCTTCTATTTTCTTCCTGTCGCTCGCGTTGAAAGCCGGTTGAAAGCGCTTTAGGAAACAGATCCAGTTAGTTGAAATGAGAAGTTATCTCTATGATTCCTCCTCATTTCACTACAAAAACCTCAATAAAGTGGCAGCTGCTGGAGGGAGATGGACAGAGAGACGATGTCATGCAGTGCTACGATAGTCGGACGCTCATGCAGTTACACGGTTTTATAGTTGTGGGCGTGGTTTGCATTTTGGTTACGTAACGCAAATGCACAGAATCTTATTGGCTCGTAGATCCACATCACACTGGACGGCTCATCCGGGCGGCTGTACAGACACTGCAGAATTTGGTTGCTTTCCTCCTTCTCTGAGTTGCCAGGCTGAGGGGAGACCACTTTATATATGTTAAAGCAAGAAAAAACCTGTTTTTCATAATAGGTCCACTTTAAGAAAAGAAAATTCATTGCAAAATTACTATTTCATATTTAATGCTAGTTAGACCTGATGGATAAATTAGTGACAATAACAAACCCTAAAGCTGGAGATTGTAACGTTCCAGCTCGGCCTAACGTTACTCCTTCCACGTCTGACGAGGACAAAGTTTCATCAACCATAAACACATGTAGCTAATAATCCAGTCAGGAATTGGTTAATAAGGGGATATAAGCAGAATAAAACACATTCAAAGGTTATTAGAAGCCATGCTTAAAACTTGACACATTAAAAAAAAGGGAAAAAATAAGAATTCCAAGTGGGGGTCCCTGCTCTGTTTTTCTCTCATCCAAGGAGACCCTGGGCTAAAAAAGGTTGCAAACTGTAAAGTCAGAGCACATAGTATGATAACAACAACAAAACAAACAAGAAAAAAAAAGAAAAGTAACTAATAACCAGTAATAACTAATAACAAGTAGGCACTGTCACACAAGACACATGGAGATCAGAAGAAATGAAGCATGGTGGTTTTTTCAAATTGGGAGACAGGATTCAATGATTATGGGACTGCAGACAATTGGATATTATCTTTAATGTGTTTCAGGAAAGGGTTTCCACAATTTAGAAAAGGTTTTAGCAGAGCCTCTCATGGAATACTTTACTTTCTCTAGTTTCAAAAAAACAGAGTGAATCCCTTATCCAGTGAGTAAAGGTGGGGGGTGTGGCTCTTTCCATTTGAATAAAATGAATCGCCTGGCGAGCAAAGTGGCTAAAGCAACGCAGTCACCCTCTGCCTTTGACAGTACAATCGTATCTGGGGGAACGCCGGAGATGGCTATAGATGGACACGGAGAAATTCATTTATTATACACCGGGGTGAACTCCAACACATGGCGGCTGAGCTGGGGGGCTATAACCAAGCCCACACCAGCCCGCCGCCTCTCACCCTGGGAAACTCCAGAGTAGTGGAGGGTCCAGCCCCCTTCAAGGAGCTGGGTTCCAGAGCCCAAGCTATGTGTGGAGGTGAGCCCGACTATCTCTAGCCGGTATCTCTCAACCTCACACACAAGGCTCCTTCCCCCCCAGCGAGGTGACATTCCATGTCCCCACTGAGAGGGTTTTGGTCTGGGGATTGGGTCGTCGAGGCACGACTATCATGGACCTTCCTGCGGGTGGTGGGCCTACGGTAGGGGTGTAACAATAAATCGTGCCACAAAATTTCGTGATACAAAAATGTCATGATACGTGTCGTGGAGGTGACAAAGTGTATCGCGATATTGGGTTATTAATATTAATCTATTGTGTTGACTAGTAACGCGCAGCGTATTGGTGCCGTCCGCGCCTCGACCCGCGGACCAAAATCTTCCTCCGCTCAGAAGAAACTAGTACCGTTTTGGTCCTGATCACGGGACTCTTGGGGGTTTTGAGCTCTGAACTTTTACTGATGTAAGGCTGGTGTAGAGTTAAGACTTACCTTATTAAATTAAACCTTTTTGGGGTCGTGAGTAGGATAAACACGGGGAAACTTCTGCTGAGTTCCAGTGTACTTTAATGTCCCTCAACAGTGTAGGATTTTAGAACATCAACACAGCACCTAGTGCCGTACTGTGGCGTATCACTCCGCCCAATCTAAAACAGACTAATCACTACAGATAAACTGACTAGTGTCATTATAGTCCCTGATTTACATCAGAATATAAAGAATATATTTATAAAATAATGAACCCTGAATTACCAAAATAACCTTCTTAACAAAAATAAATGATCTCCTCTTACACTTATAAGGTGAGCATGAATCAATCTGTTTTATGATGTAAAATTGTATGTATTTATTTACTTTTATTTATTTATTTAATTTTAGTTGTTAAATTTCTGGAAAAGAAAAAAGTCAAATCATACATGAGAGAAACTATTCAGTTTGTGGCTAAATATTTGTACTTGTATGAAACTGAAGATGCATAATGCAAACCTGACATTTACTTTTAGTTCAGTTTGTGGAAAATGGTTGGCCTGGCTTTCTCTTTAAAACTTAAACAGTTATAAAGCATTACAAACTGTAACAATAGGGCAAACGCACAGCATTGTTTTGTATTTTGTGTCTTTCAAATAAAAGACAATTTTTTCCAGTCATATGTTCCTCATTCAAGGTTGTTAAAAAATACTGCTATGATATCGTATCGTTATCGTTATCGTGACCTCAATATGGTGTATCGTATCGTATCGTGAGATTAGTGTATCATTACACCCCTAGCCTACGGGAATTGTTGTTTTTTTTAAAGTTCCATAAACCTGTCCTCTGCTGTCACCGCGGGTGTCCTCTGCATCCTCCCAGGTTGGAGCCCGGACCCCAGGTTTCTGATGGTGGAGGGACGGCGGTGGAGGTCTGACACCAAGGGCTCCGGCAGCAGCGTGGAGCCCAGCGTATCCTCCTTCACCAACGGGACGCACAGCTCCCTCAACAGCGAGGTGGAGGAGGACGAGCTGGCGTGTTCCCTGGAGCCCAGCGAGCACCGGTACCCAAGCGTGAGCCTCAACGGACACGCCGTCGGTAAGATCACGCCGCAGCAAGTGTCTGTCTCATGTCACGGTTTCTGCATTCATTTACCGTGGAATAGGGTTTGATCTTTATCTGACTGACTAACAGACAAACTCACTGTGCTGAAACCGATAACACACACAAAGTTTTTTGTCTCTTCATTGAATTCAATTCAGTTTTATTTCTATAGCGTCTATTACAACACAAGCTGTCTCTAGGCGCTTTCCAGAGACCCAGAACACGACCCCAACTGAACACCAGGATTTAACAGAGCTGGATGAAAAAGTAATGGCACTTTTCCACTAGAACCTACTCGGCTCTACTCATCTCAGCACGGCCTGGTTTCTTTTCCATAACAATTCACCTGGAGCAGAAGTAGGAGGTTGGAGTGAAGCTGCTGTGACGATTTGATTGTGTGATCTAAACAAAGAAGACAACAACACTAAAGATGTAGATCCTGGAGGAGATGATAGATGTGCTGCTGGATCTGTGGCTTGTGTTTGATATCAAGTTAAAAAATGAGAGTAAGAGAAACTTCAAGTGGCAGCGCTTTTTAATTTGTTAGTTTGTCTCAGCGCTGCTGAAAAGTCAGCTGGAGCCGCGAGCAGCTATGAAGAGACAGAGCTCCTGGTAGATCTGGTCGTTCCTTATCTCCGTCTAGATCCCTTTTTAATTCTCTCCTCAGCACCAGGTTTATGAACATCTGACCCTCAGAGTTGGATCATGAAACAGACTTTTGCTGCCATTGCCTGTTGAATAAAATGAACAAGAATCCGTCAGAGTCTCTTTCTCTGATTTCCTCCTCCTGACTCAGACGTCTGACTCCAACCCCCCGACCAATCGGTGGCCTGTAGTGTGATGATGTCAGATACAGCCGACTCAGCAGCTTAGAACCTCGGCAGAATAGATACAGAAAAGTATCTACTCGGCACGTTAGACCCCTGGTGGAAAAGAACCAAACCGAGTGGAGTCGGGGTGAGTAGATACTAGTGGAAAAGCGCTATAAGTGAATCCCTAGAATAATCACTACAGTAAAAGCGTGTTGGGGTCAGAGTCTGAACTCCAGGAGTCCAGTCTCTTCTGGACCTCTGAAATGAGTTCAGAGGTTGCGATTTAGAGCTACTCCGATAAACAGACTCACATTTCAGTGGAACCATCCTCCGATGTGACCCACACCTGCTTGCACAGAATACTTTCATTAAGACATGCGATCAAGAGCTGTTGATCTGCACAAGGCTGGAAAGGGTTATCTCTGCGCGTTTGGGCTTTCAGTCCCCTACGGAAGAGTGTTAGGGCCAGGCAGGAGAAAAATAAAAATAATATTTTAGAGGAGGAAGATTTTTTTTTTTCATTATGCACTTTGAGAAAAAAGTCGAAATGTTGAGAAAAAAGTTGAGATGTTGATAATAATGTTGAAATACAATTTCAAGAATAAAGTCAGAATTTCGTGAATAAAGTGGAAATGTTGAGGAAAAAAGACGAAATTTCGAATTTATTCACAAAATTTCGACTTTATTCTTGAAATTGTACTTCAACTTTAATGTCGAAATGTCGAGATTAATGTTGAAATACAATTTCGAGAAAAAAGTCGAAATGTTGTTTGTTGTTTGATGACGATATTGATTTGAAACACATATCACACAGTTAGTTAGTTAGTTAGTTAGTTAGGGCTGCTGCTGCAGAGCTGTCAGTCTCTGCTAACTGGATTTGATGGAGAAGAGACATTTCCACTTTATTCACCAAATTGTATTTCAACTTTATTCTCAAAATTTCGACTTTATTCACAAAATTTTGACTTTATTCTTGAAATTATATTTCAACCTTATTTTCGACATTTCAACTTTTTTCTCGACTTTTTTCTCGAAGTGCACGATAAAAAAAATCTTCCCCTCTCAGATATTTTTTCTCCTGCATGGCCCTAATCCTCTTCCGTAGTAAACAGATCTGCACCCACAAGTGTTCTGAAAAGAGCTTGGAGACAGAGGAAGTGGAAAACATCTCCAATCATGCGTCTGCAACACTGAACATACAGGAAGATGCTGCTCCCCAGCTGTTGTTCTTCCAGCACTGTGAATGTTAAACAAACGTGTTCAACAAAACACTGGGATTTAAAACCGTTTGTCTCTCCTCAATTTGGGCACATTGTGTTTTTCTGTTACTCAGACTTGGATGACGATCAGATTACATTTTTATTATTATGGTCAATTACTTCAGAGGGAAGTTAATTGCAAGGGATCCACATATTTTTATATCACTGCACACTGTCTGGCCGAAATGAATAAATAAATTGCTAAAAGTAAAAGTTATTGGCCCCCCTTTAGACTGAAATCCAAATGCATTTTCCATGGTACCGGTTCCACTATATTTACTCGATGTTACAACATTCACGTGAAAAAGATGTCTCATGCTCCCTGAGCTACTCATTCATACCTTAAAACAGCGCAATTTCTGTTTAAAATCAACAATAAAACACTTCCTGACAGCATTCAGAAGCTCTTCCAAAGCAGAGTTAGAAATATGACTTAAGAGGAACATTTATGTTCACGAAAACAAAGAACCAACGTTAAACAACGATGATCTCAGTGACAGGATTAATCTGTGGAATAGCTTAAATACAGAAATGAAAATGTGGAGCACGTTATTACAATTTAAAAGCACCTCTAAATACAAAATGATTAATACATATAAATCAAAGGTATAATACACATAGGCATGTACCTATGGACATGTGTATGTATGTGTATGTACAGTATGTGTGTGTATGTGTATGTATATATGTATATGTGTAGGTATGTGTATGTATGTACTTATATATATATACTGTATGGAATGATATTTAGTAATAACATGTAGAATATGCTGTATGTTTGTGTACAGTTATTTTGTTTATACTGGGGTAACTTCTCATATGGATTTATTTATGTATAAGCTTAGGCTTCAGTCTACACCAGGGTTCGGCAACCCGCGGCTCTAGAGCCGCATGCGGCTCTTTAGCGCCGCCCTAGTAGCTCCCTGGAGATTTTTGTTTGTTTTGTTGTTTGACCTTTTTTTCCTTTTTTTCTTCTTTTTTTTCTTTTTTTTTCCTTTTTTTCTTCTTTTTTTCCTTTTTTTCTCTTTTTTTCTTCCTTTTTCCTTTCCTTTTTAATCCCGACATTTTGACTTTTTTCTCAAAATTTCGACTTTTTTTTCTTTCAACATTTCGACTATTTTCTCAACATTTTGACCTTTCTCTTAAAATTTTGACTTTTTTCTCAACATTTCGGCTTTCGCCATTTGCCTTCATTCTAAGACTTCATTTTTTGCGGCTCCAGACATATTTGTTTTTTGTGTTTTTGGTCCAATATGGCTCTTTCAACATTTGGTCTACACCAGTGATTCTTAACCATAGGGCCGCGACCCACACTTGGGCCGCGAGCGCCATCTAGTGGGCCGCAAAAAGAATTCTGTTTTGTACGTGTGGGCCGCGGGGGCCGCGGGACTGCATAGCAACTCCCGACCAAATGAGGAGAAGACACTCAGCTAACTGTACGTGTTATAGTAAGATAAATGGTGTGTATTTACAGAGAAAATCCTTCATTTTGCACAGAGTACGTTTAGATCCGCCAGGATCAGGGATCGATTACTTGGGTCTGCGCCCAGAGAGAGCGAGCGCGGCGTGATCATTTATCCCGACGCGTCCCCGCGGCCGGGGAGGTCGGTGCCGCTCGGGCGATGGGCTCCGTCGTTAACGGTGAAAGATGGTAGATTTAGATGCGTGGGCTGTCGTGTCTGCTGGACTGGATTGTTCAGGCTTTCTCAAAAGCATCGGAAAGTGACTCTGCTGCAGCGCGACCAGAGAGCTGCAGTGCTGGCTCTGCCCGTCTCAGATGATCAGGCTCGGATGAAACCCGACAAACTGAGTCCTGACAACTTATTAATGTAAATAAATAAAGTACAATCACACAAAGTTTTGTTCCCGCTCTATTTTTAAATATGCACACTTGTATGCTTGTGTGTGTGTTGACAGCGCTTTTCCACATGGCGCGCCGTGTGTGTGTTTCAAATCCAGAAATGACACACAAAACTGAAGGTGCGCCTTTCCACACGGCGCCGTATGGTCGTCAAAATACGGTAATTAGCTTGACTATATACAGAGATGAGAAGCGTAACAGGTGGAAAGGAAAGTTGAATGGACAGATTCATCCTGTTCAGTCTTCCCACTGGGACAAAACCAGTGTCTCATACGTTCAGAGACCGTGGCGTTCAAAGTGCGAAAGTAAAACGCCACTGAAACAAAACACAGTTTTTCATCAAACATATTCACTCAAGTCTGAACTGAAGTCACAGAAAATAAACTGACCATCTTAAAACATGTTTGGGTCCAGATACAGCTGTGAAGCAGCTTTGTCCACAATGAACATAATTAAAACTAAATATCGTTCCAGGCTCAACAAGGAGCACCTTCTCATGTGTATGAGAACCTGACACCATCCAGCCCAGATTTAAAGTCCTTACAGGAGAAGTTAGAGCTCAGTTCTCTCACTGAACCACAGAAAGTGGGGGCATAAGATTAAGGGGAAGAAAGAAAAACTGCAAAACTGTTCAATTGTTAAGATGTGTTTATATTCATTTATTATAAAAATGTGTTGAGACAATTAACAAAGAAAAGGGGAAATTCAAACTGCTGGTAGAGAAATAAAATAAGATAGCATTTGAAAAATAAAATAAAATCTATTTTATTTTTAAGAGAAAAAAATATGTTTAATTCAAGTTAAACATGTTAAATGGCAAATATGTACTTTTTTTAATATAACAGTCTGATGCAGATGTTGATACAACTATGAGGCTACTTGAATATATACACACACACACACACACACACACACACGTCAGAAAGGTTAAGAACCCCTGGTCTACACCTTTTGGTCCTTGGTTTTTAGTTAAAATTGTATACTATATAATTGTATATATATATATATATATATATATATATATATATATATATATATATATATATATATATATATATATATATATATATATATATATATATATACTGTACACCAAAAAATTCTATATTTTTTTGTATTACACTGACGATTTACATCTGTACTTTGGGTTATTTGTGTTGTGGAAATTGAAAGGACCAATAAACTAAACTAAAAAAAAAACAACATTTGTTCAACTATCCCCCATCCACATGGGCTGCAGACTCAGTCCACACATGAACATTTGTTCTTGTTGCTTGTTCCTGTTTTTCCTCATCCAGACCAGAGCGACGCTGCGTCTGACAGGAATCTCCGATCTGCAGACTCTGATAACGAGGAGTTCTGTGACTCCATGGAGCATCTGGCCGTGGAAGAGGTGCGGCGTCTTCACAGAGTCAAACACATGAGGTGAATAAAAGCAGCACATCCCAAAAGATCATGTAAGTGAAGGGTCTCTCTGTCCATCCTCTCTCTGCACAGCGGCTGTCTGCGTGGAAGGACCGGTCCTCTCTGTCCGGAGCTGCTTCAGTCCGGCCCAACGAGCTCTGGTCTGAGAGCAGCGCCACCCTGAAGGAGGCAGAGCAGGAAGTGATGGCGGGATGCTTTAAACCAGGGGTCAGTCCAGGCAAACACAGCAGCTCCTCATCAACAAGAGAAATGGGTGAGACTTCAGGAGTAACATGTGCACTTTATTTAACTTTCTGGACTCCCGAAACAGAGAGATCTGTTTTTCCTGTTTGCAGAGGTGGTAGTAACGAGTTACATTTACTCCGTTACATTTACTTGAGTAAGTTTTGGGAAATGTTGTACTTTTAGGAGTAGTTTTGAATCACTATACTTTTTACTTTTACTTGAGTAGATTTGTGAAGAAGAAACTGTTCCTCTTACTCCGCTACATTAGGCTACGTTGAGCTGTTACTTTTCTTTTATCCCTTTTATCCGCGTACGCGTCAATCTCATGACATCACTGGGTGATTCTTTGGGAAAAATGTTTGTTTTTGCATGTTTTGTCACATTTACACAGACTCAAACACACACAGAGTTTCTATGAGTTCATGTTTGTTCTAGTTCTGCTGGTTAAAAAAGAAAAGTACAAAGGCTTGACATTTTGTGCTACTTGTGCTTAATTTATTTTTTATTCTGTTATTATTTTATTTATTCTATTATGTATTAAAGTACTTAAATTTACTTTAAAGATTATTTTAATTTAAGCTATTTTTAATTTTTATTAATTCTAATTTATTTTATTATTTTATTGATTTAATTTGCCTGAAGATGATTATTTTGTCTGTTTGAATGGTTGTGTTAATAAATAAATCAGACGTTACTCAACAGTTACTCAGTACTTGAGTAGTTTTTTCACCAAGTACTTTTTTACTTTTACTCAAGTCATTATTTGGATGAATACTTTTTACTTCTACTTGAGTCATATTATTCTGAAGTAACAGTACTTTTACTTGAGTACAATTTTTGGCTACTCTACCCAGCTCTGCCTGTTTGTCAGATCATTAATCTGTCGCTATGGGACTCTCATTCCAGCGTCTCTGTCGCCAGGGGACACATGCAGCTCTTCCTGGCGTGTGGGTGTAGGTTCTGCCTGTGGCTGTGAACCCCGGAGCACGCACCCCGCCAGAGCTCCGGGGGGGAACATCAACGAGCAGATAGCCACGGCTCTGCTCAGGCTGCAGCACGACATGACCAGCGTGCTGCACCGGCTGCACACTCTGGAGGAGCTGACCCGCTCGCAGGTGCACCACGGGGTTCCAGTATCTGGGGCCGTGGAAATGCATTGTCATTGTATATGCAAAATGAAGAAGAAAACAAAACAAAAAAACTTTGTTTTATGTGTTTTTTCTCTAGGAAAGTTCTGACATTTCATGTGTATTGACAGATGTCTGTGCTTTCTCCTTTATTTTTAGTCGAGACCGTCTTCACCGAAGCAGGAAGATTTTTTACCAACTGTTATACAAAAGGTCCTGATAAAACACATTCTTACAGCTTATGATTTATCTGTATTCTTCTTCTTCTTCTAAATATTTGGCCATTTTCAAACCCACATACTCTGCGGTGAACATTAAAATGCCTAATACAGCATGTACTTGCTACTGTTGTGGTGTGGAAGAGTATTAGGGCCAGGCAGTAGAAAAAAAATAAAAAAAATTTTAAATTATGCATTTCGAGAAAAAAAGCCGAAATGTCGAGAAAAAAGTCTAAATGTCGAGAAAAAAGTCTAAATGTCAAGATTAATGTTGAAATACAATTTCGAGAAAAAAGTCAAAATTCCGTGAATAAAGTTGAAATCTTGAGAAAAAAGGCGAAATTTTGACTTTATTCACAAAACTTTGTTTTTATTCTTGAAATTGTATTTCAACATTAATCTTGACATTTAGACTTTTTTCTCGACATTTAGACTTTTTTCTCGACATTTCGGCTTTTTTCTCAAAGTGCACAATAAAAAAAAATCTTCCCCTCTCAAATATTCTTTCTCCTGCATGGCTCTACACTGCAAAAACCCCAAATCTTAACAAGAATATTTGTCTTGTTCTAGTTAAAATGTCTCATTTTAGTAAAAAAAAATCTCATTACACTTAAAACAAGACTCATCAATGGAAAAAAACAACAATTTTCACCTGTTTCAAGTAGATTTTCACTTAAAATAAGTAGAAAAATCTGCCAGTGGAACAAGATTTTTTTGCTTGTAATGAGAAGATAAATCTTGTCCCACTGGCAGATTTTTCTACTTATTTCAAGTGAAAATTTCAAATAATAAGTTATTTTTCTGGTAATGACTCTTGTTTTAAGTGTAATGAGATTTTTTGACTAAGAATGAGACATTTTAACTAGAAATAAGACAAATATTCCTGGTAAGATTTTGAGTTTTTGCAGTGTGATACTCTTCCGTAGTTGTGGTGGTTGTTGTTGTTTGCATTAAACTGTTTAGTTTTCGTGGCCAGTCCCCAGGTGTACTCTGGCATAATCACCTTTATAAGGGCGCACTACTTTAATCTTCTTATTCTCTTGTTTTCTTTCACTTTAGTCTGTGCATGAATTTTTATTGAATTTATTGCAAACGCAATATATTCAATGATGAAAACACTGATTCTTTGCACCGGTTGTCTCTCTCTCTCTGTTGCAGTTCCTGAGACCGTCCTGGTGGCCACTGGACATCTCTCCCCTGTCGGTGGCGCTGACGGCCCTGTGGCCTCTGATAGCCCACCGGCTCGTCCAGCTCTACTTACAACGCAAGAGAAGGTGAGCACATTTGGCTGAAGAAGAATTCCAAGTTGGTTATGTTTGCTAATAGAGGGAATGTGCATGATAGAGACTTCACAGTAGGTTACGCCCACTGAGTGTCGGAAAGACTGAGTGTCAGAAAGACTGAGTGTCAGAAAGACCGAGTGTCAGAAAGACTGAGTGTCGGAAAGACTGAGTGTCAGAAAGACCGAGTGTCAGAAAGACTGAGTGTCAGAAAGACTGAGTGTCAGAAAGACTGAGTGGCAGCGTAAACTTTCAGTTTGAGCAACTGGAAAACATCTATAATGGGAAAGAGCTGTTGTGCGATCGACTGTACTCATAGATTTAGCAAGAAATCAGAGTTATCGTTTTACAGACTGACGAAAAATAAGCTTAAGAGAGACAAATGGATCACTGCAATTCACAGAAACAACTGGATTCCAGACACCGAAACGTGGATTTGCGGTTCCCATTTTGTATCAGGTAATGTTGGATTTTTGGGTAGCTAACGTTAAACGGTCAAATCATAAAGTTCAATGTCCTCATCATTTTAATTTCTACAACAAATCCTGCCTTGAAGTCGGACCAAGCATCAAGACTTTTGTATGATTTTTTGCTTGGTGTATTTCCCCGGCGTAGAAATTAAGTACATATAAATATCAGGAAACTGGATCTGTGTTCAAATATTAATGTCCATGGACCACTGGTTCTTGGTAACTGTACCAAATATTAATGTCCATGGACCACTGGTTCTTGGTAACTGTACCAAATATTAATGTCCATGGACCACTGGTTCTTGGTAACTGTACCAAATATTAATGTCCATGGACCACTGGTTCTTGGTAACTGTACCAAATATTAATGTCCATGGACCACTGATTCTTGGTAACTGTACCAAATATTAATGTCCATGGACCACTGGTTCTTGGTAACTGTACCAAATATTAATGTCCATGGACCACTGGTTCTTGGTAACTGTACCAAATATTAATGTCCATGGACCACTGGTTCTTGGTAACTGTACCAAATATTAATGTCCATGGACCACTGGTTCTTGGTAACTGTACCAAATATTAATGTCCATGGACCACTGGTTCTTGGTAACTGTACCAAATATTAATGTCCATGGACCACTGGTTCTTGGTAACTGTACAGGTCACTGTCAAGTCCAACTGACTTTAATTTAAGCTGATAATCAGCTGTTATCCCGTCTTCTCCACTAGTTGCAGCTGTTTTTGCTGATGTTTTACCACTCAGTGAGGGTAAGGAGGCTGGTCCAGTGGGGAAGTGACATCAATGCAGACCCTCTATTGGTTTTGTTTTGTAGCCACAGGATTTGTAAGATCTGCTTCTGCTTTTGCCCTTACAGAAAAATCCCATGAAGTGTCTGGCAGTCCACGTTAAGCAATGAAGCACTTTTGCTCCACTTTTCTCCTCTCAAGCCGCCGCCGCGGATGGTGTAACGAAGACGTTGAGTGGCCGCGTTACATCAACACTTGATCAGAAAGGAGTGAAAAATGAGTTCTGGCAATAAGGTGTAGCATTTTTATTGGAAAGAGACTTTTTAGATGGGGAATGATTATAAAAGTTTATACAGCTGTGTATTTATGTATTTAAAGATCTATTTAATTGAGAATCAGTTCTTTTTTTGACATGTAATGGAAATAAACAGTTGATTTAGAAGCATCAGACGTTAGCAATAGACATTGGATGATTAAAAAGTTGTATAATTTCTCATTGATGGTTATTTCATTCACAGGACATTACTATGCTTAGGTTTCCTTGTATGTATTTTCAATTTTTAAACTGCCTTTTGAACATTTTAGAAGACAAGTTTCTTTTTCATATGTATTGTGTGACAAATATTTCAGGGAAATTTCCTTTTAAAACCAAATAGACATTCAAGATAAAAAACGTAAATTTTTTGTGTAAAGATGTGTATTTATTTTACCATTTCAAAGGGATAATAAAGTCAGAAATTGCATATATAATCCCAGGAAGAGAAAAACAAACATAAATTATAAGGGAACCATGAAATTACCTCAAAGAAACAAAATGGAAACAATGAAATGTGATAAATTAAATGATCAAAACTGATGAAAGTAAAGAAGTAAATTGCTCACAAAGCAGCAAAAACATCTAATGTAACAACCAAATGTAAGGAAATCTAACCTGTATCAACTGTCCCTGTTCTTGCAAAAAAGTGAGCGAGAGTATAAAGACAATCCACACATCTATATCTGTTAAGTTTTGTTTCTTGAAGAAAAGTATACACTAATAATTTGAAAATGTAATAAAAACAAATGTAAAATTAATGTGTTTTCATATGTTTTCTGGAAGGCTAAGGGTAACACTTTTACTCTTAACTTGTGTGTGAAAACTGTGTAAATGAAGCTGGGGGGTCAGACCAGTCTGACTTTGACAAGGCTTTTATTTTATTTTTTCAAATGAATTTAGTTTAATCAAGCAAGACAGAAAAAAGGTCTCTATGATATGACAATGTGTGTTCGCTCTTTTGGTTTGACATAAGTTTAAGGGAGTCTATATATAAATTAAAATCTCCAAGGAAAGCATTGAAATTTGGGAGTGATTTTGAGAATTTTGCTTTGTGTATATGACATTTACCAATTGCAATCATAAGATTTACTATGTAACTTAATGGTTTATTGTCAGATTCAGACTGAGTGATAACATCTCTAGCCACAATTGTTATAAAAAAGTTAGTTTTACTATGTATAAAATTCTCTAAATCAGTCCAAAATGCAGATGAGAGTGAGCAGTGATGAAACAAATGTATGGGAGTTTTAGGTTCAATCTTACAAAAGGTGCAATCAACATCAACATCAACAAATTTGGATATTAACTTGTTACAAGCATAGATATTGTGTACATTTTAAAACGAATTTCTCTGATCTTATTAGAGATACAAAATGTAAAGGGACACAACCAAGCTTTACGCCAGTTTATGTTATCTAATTGGGATTTCCAAAACGAAATCTTATCGTAACTATGGAAAACCTTCCTTATGTTTGTTTGTACACTTTCTGTCTGTTAAATCTAAACCTCTAATCATTAAACTTGGCATTTGAATTTTTACATTTTGATATCTTAAGTGACATTTCATTAATTCAATTATACCTGAGGTTATAGCTTTTATAACCCATGCAAATTCTTTGTATGTGATTGGAAAATACCTGGCTTTAATGAAGTTTTCATAGCTTACAAAGCCCACCCTTTTCATCAAACAATTCTTTTAAAAAGATATATCTTTTTGAATCCAGTTTTTTTTATATAAACTTTTCTTATTAACAGTAATATTACCATTGTTCCAAATAATATTCCTATGTGGTTAAAAATTGTGAACATAGCATAATTTCCATGACAGTAATGCTTGTTCATGAAAGATTGAAAGCTTTGCTGGTAATTTAGAAACTGTGAAATTACACCCTAACAGAAATTTTAAGCCACCCAATTTTTTAAATATATTATGTGGTATAAAATTCCATATTGATTCCGGATGTTCCAAACATTTTTTAAGCCACTTTATCTTAAAAGTGCAGTTCAAATAGATAAAATTCAGGATCTCTAAACCACCCTCTGCTCTATCCAAGCTAGGTATTTCCTTTTTGAGGTAATGATGTCTATTTTTCCACACAAATCTGTTAAATAAATCATGAATTTCTTTACACAGCTTATTATTAACATAAAGTGACAAAGAAGGGAAAACAAACCTCAACACACTAAGCCTTTGACAATAACACTCTTCCATAAATGGAGAGGTCTCTTAGAAGCCACATGTTAAAGATTGACCTACTTTTCTTGATTTTAGGATTAAGATTCATCTGACTTTGACAGGGTTTTTTTTGTATGAAACTTTATTTCAATTTCAGAAAATACAATAACATTAAAATAAATGGCAGACATCATTCCATAATATCAAAACACACAAACATACATAGGCATCATCATAGTCCAAAAAATATAAAATTATTCTCTTCACAAAAAAAGTGCAAGTAGTTCAATACATTCAGATATCAGTAAACATTTCTTTTTTTTTTTTTTTTTTTTAAAGATTTGTTTATTCAAAAAGAAATCCTGTACATCATTGCTCACAATAGAGTACAATAGAAATGTCTTTTTTCTTTTTTATAACCCCCCAAAACACAAAACACCCAAAACACAAATATATATACATATATAAAATAGTAACATATCACACTAATATATTATAAAGGTAAAAAAACAACAAAAAACTGCAATAGACAATATTACCCCAAAAGGAATAAAATAAAATTGAAGAACTAGAAAAAAGGCAAACATTTCTTTTATGAGGTTGAGAGTGGTATTACATTTCTTGTTAGTAATCAAGTGTATGATCTCAAAATACATTTTGAAAAATCAACTTTAAAAGGAACTAAGGATGGACAGGATTTGGAGAATTTTGCCTTATGAATGTGAAACTTAGCAATAAGAATCATTAAGTTGACCAATTGTTTGAATTTTGTAATTTTGGTTTTCGTATTGTAGCGATCAGGATGTATCAGAAGGATGAGGAAGCGTAAACCAGTTTAACAGATTTATTATCTGTCACAGAAATGGGTTACTGATGGCCGTAACCACGCCAAAACAACAAAAACGCTGCTGAGTTACTCAATCAGCTGTTCAACTCCGCTCAACAGCTGTTCAACTGACGCGCCTCCTAACGGGCGCCGCTCAGCCGCTCTACGCATGCGCACACTCACACTCACAACTCCCGTGCTTACCCCGCCCCTACCTGTTCTCTACCCACAGGCTTAACATTAAACAGAACATCTGAACATGACAACATTACTAACATAACTGAACATAACTGCAGGGTCGCTACATTACCCCCCCCTTACTAAGTCCCTCGCCCCGAGGGGTGGCATAAAAAGTCTCTGAGGTGGCCCGGGGCTCTTCTCAGTCTCTGAGGCCGCCTTGGGGTGAACTCACGCGGCTGCACCTGCAGTCTGGGAACATCCTGCCTAAGAGCAGGGGGTGAGTTTGTGGGTGGGGGAGAGTGTGGGGAATCAGAGGGGGACACAGTCACTGAATCCGGGGGTGTGACTGCCTGGTTTCTCTGAGAAGGTGTAGGGGGGTTGAGGCGCTGACGTGGGCGTGCATCACCTCTGTATGGGGCCAACCTGTCTCTGTGGAGGACCACCCGTCTCCCTCTAGGTGGCAGCTGGACCCTGTAGACCACCTCTCCCAGCTTCTCCAATACCTCACAGGGGCCCACCCAGTGACAGTCCAACTTAGGGCACCGGCCCTTCTTTCTTCTTGGACTATACACCCACACCAGGTCCCTGACCTTGAAGTCCCCCCCTCTAGCTCTTGTATCGTAATTTCTTTTCTGTCTCATGCCAGCCTTCTGTAACTGGTCACGGGCAAAAGCATGTGCTGACTCCATCCTATCTTGGAGCCTCCTGGCGTATTCCGGTCCCGGTGGGACTGTCGGTGTGTCTGGGGGTCTGCCAAGAGCCATTTCTGCTGGTGTCCTTAGCTCTCGCCCCAACATGAGCAGGGCTGGTGTGCATGAGGTGGAATCCTGCACAGCCGATCTGTAGGCCCATAGGACGAGAGGGAGGTGCATGTCCCAATCCCGCTGATGCTCCGCGGTGAGGATAGCGAGTTGTTTTGCCAGAGTCCTGTTGAAACGTTCAACCAGTCCATCACTCTGCGGATGGAGAGGAGTAGTCCGTGTCTTTTGCATGCCCAGCCGGTCACACATAGCAGTGAACACTCTAGACTCAAAGTTTCTACCTTGGTCACTGTGGATGACCTCAGCCGCTCCGAATCTGGCAAACATGCCCTCCACCAGAGCATCTACCACGGTCACCGCCTCCTGGTCGGGTATAGCATATGCCTCTGGCCATTTTGTAAAATAGTCCATAGCGGCCAGGACATAACGGTTCCCCTTTTCTGTACGTGGGAACGGGCCCATTATGTCCACTGCCACCCTCTCCATCGGGGCACCCACTGCCAGCTGTTGAAGTTGGGCACGTGACTGATCAGTGGGACCTTTGTGCGCTGTACAAAGGTCACAGCGACGGCAAAAGTCCTCAACATCCCTCCTGAGCTGGCCCCAGTAGAAGCTCTGGCGGAGTCGACGCAGGGTTTTGGAGACGCCAAAGTGTCCTGCTCCCGTGGTTCCATGAGAGGCTCTAAGCACTGATTCCCTCAGAGCTCTGGGGACCACCACCTGCCACCTCTCCTCCCCTGTAGCAGTCTCTTTCCAGGCTCTCTGAAGCACTCCATCCATCAGCCGGAGAGCCTCAAACTTTGAAAACAGTCCTTTGGTGGCAGGCGAGCACCCAGCGACCTCATTCCACAGTGGCTTTTGTCCTGACTCCACCCACCTCAGCACTGGGTGTAGATCAGCATCCTGTTCCTGCTGCGCTCTCCAGTCAGTTGGGTCGATAACCTGCGTCTCTCTGCAGACCGGCCCGGCCCCATGGTGTGTGTGATCTTGCTCCTCCCCTGCCCGGAGCTCTTTCTCCCGATCCTCTCTCTTTTCGCAGTACCGGCAGCCGCTGGGAGCACAGGGGCGCCGGGACATGGCGTCAGCATTGGTATGGCGAGCCCCAGCCCTGTACTCCACTGTGAAGACGTATGGCGCCAGCTCCTCCAACCAGCGCGCAATCTGCCCCTCAGGCTCCTTGAAAGACATCAACCACTGGAGGGCTGCGTGGTCAGTCCGCACCGTGAAGGGCAGGCCGCACAAGTAATACCTGAAGTGGCTGATTGCTCTCACGATTGCAAGCAACTCTCTGCGTGTCACACAATAGCGCCGTTCCGCCTTGTTGAAGGTTTTGCTGAAGTACGCCACCACTTTCTCCCCCTCTGACCCCACCTGACTCAACACCGCCCCCATCCCAACATCACTGGCATCTGTGTCCAGGACAAACGGTAGGTTGAGGTCTGGGGGGGTGAGGATGGGAGACTCCGTCAAGGCCTTCTTCAAAGAGCTGAAGGCCAGCTCGCACTCAAGAGTCCAGGCAAAATCACAGTCTTTCCGTTGCAGGCAGAACAGGGGTGCGGCTATACAAGAGAAGCCACGCACGAACCGCCTGTAATAAGACGCAAGTCCAAGGAAACTCTTCAGCTCCCGTAGATTAGTGGGGGCTGGCCAGTCCTTTACTGCCCGCACCTTGTCCTCCAAGGTGCTGATGCCTTCTCCTCCGACTCTGTGTCCCAAGAACTCCAACTCTCTCCTCATGAAGCAGCACTTGTCGGGGTGGAGCTTCAGCCCCGCTGCTGCTATCCTCTGTAGAACCTGTCGCAGAGCTCCTAAGGCCGCTTGGAAGGAGCTCCCGTGGACCAGGATATCGTCCAGGTAGACCAGGCACTTCTGTCGGGGGACGTCGGCCAGCACTTTTTCCATAAGCCGTTCAAACGTGGCCGGGGCGTTGCACAGGCCGAAGCAGAGAACTCGAAACTGCCACAGCCCCCGTCCAGTGCAAAAAGCTGTCTTTGGTCTAGCTTCAGGACTGAGGGGCACCTGCCAATACCCGCTGCGCAGGTCTAGGGAGGAGAACCAGGACGAGCCGGACACTAAGTCCAGACACTCGTCGATGCGGGGCAGCGGGTATGAGTCTTTCTTGGTCACACTATTCAGCGGTCTGTAGTCCACGCAGAATCTCATCTTTGGACTCCTTTTCTTATTGACCATCACAACCCCCGAGGCCCAGGGGCTGTCAGAGGGTTCAATGATGCCGGTTGACAACATCTCATCAATAGCACTGTCTGCTGCTGTCTGATGGGCCAGGGGGAGGCGGCGGGGGCGTGTTTTGATGGGCCGTGCATCGCCTGTGTCAATTTCGTGCTGCACCAAGTGTGTCAGGCCCACCTCCTCTTCTGTCAAAGCAAAAATGTCCTTAAACTCCCACAATACCTGCCACAGCTCCTCCTGCTGCTCAGGTTCCAAGCTATCACAGCTGCGTTTCCACACCTCCCTCACTGCTGCCAGTCTGTCCACTCCCAGAGCTGTGGGTTGTTGAGTGGGGGTGAGGCTGGGGGCGGGGCTGGGGGTAGCATTGGTGTTGGGGGGCATTGCTGCAGGAGGGGGGATTTGGAGCGGGGGGTGTGTTTCAGCTACTCTCGAGGTTGGTGGGTGTGGTGACGTGGCTAGCGTGGGGTGCACCATTTCAACTGTGGGACCCCCTGGAAAGGCCAGTGTGTTCTTCCCCAGATCTAGCACACAGCGAGCAGCCCTCAGGAAGTCCAGTCCTAATATACAGGGGTCCTGTACTTCTGCAACCCACACCTTAAAAGACACTGACAGCCCCCCCCACCCGTATAGCCACAACCCCTTTCCCAAGCATGGGGGCTAACCCACCAGTCACTGTTCGCAGCTTCACAAGAGTGGGTGTCAACTGTGTCCCTGCTGGAACCACGTCCGGTCTCATTAATGTAGCTGTGGAGCCGGTGTCGACAAGGGCCGTACATGGAGCCCCTGCCAGGGTGACTGGAACATGGCAGAAATCCCCCATGTGAGTCCAACCAACCACCCTCACAGACTCAGCGATGTCATCTGCTTCTGGGGGGAGTGGAGCCCCGCTCCCCCGTCCGTGCGGCTGGGCTCCGTCCAATGAAATCAAGGCAGGGTGGGACACCGGGGTGGGGGTCTGTGTCGTCCCATTTACACAGACCCGGGGGCGTTTCCCTGAATATCAGCACGCCTGGGGCACCTCACGCTGATATGGCCAGCCTGGCCACACAGCCAACACACAAGGGGGCCCCGGCGAGGGCGGGTGCCGCTCTGTGGTGATTGTAGAGACACAGCACGGATCAGTTCAGTCAACTCGGCCGCCCATGCTGGTTTCTCTTGTCCTGGGTCTCCCTGCATCACTGTCCTCACAACAGGGTTGCTCTCTGGGTGGCCGCCCTCTACTGCTCCTCCAACGACCTCTCTCTCCAACGCCAGCTCCAGTGCTTCCTGCAGAGAGCTGGGGTGTGCCAGTTGAGTCTGGATGCGCAGCTCTCTTGGGGTTATGGCTCGGATGAACTGGTCCCTGGCCAGCTCGCTCTGCACCTCAGGAGACATGTGGGCGTATGCTCTCCGTGCCAGGGTTTCAATGTCATTAGCCAATATGCGGAGCGGCTCCCCTGGCTGTCTCTGTCTGCTTGACAGCTCTGAACGCAGCACACCAGGCTGGCTGCACTGACCAAACCGCCGCTTCAGAGCCCCAACCAAGGCCCCATAGTCCGCCCTCTCGGATGGGCTGAGTAGGAGCAAGCAGGATAAGGCTTCTTCTGTAAGGCACAGAGCTAGCTGGAGTGCCTTTTTGTCCTCAGACCAGCCCACAGCCTGAGCCAACAGTTCAAATTGAGCCTGGAAGGCTTCCCAGTCCGCTTTACCATTGTATTTCGGTGTTTTCACCTGCCACTGGTTATAATGGGCGCCACCATCCTTGGTTACATCCGGCACCACGTCACTTTCGGCAGGAGCTCCCCTGCTGGAGCGCCGCCCCGCGCTGGGTGAGTCGAAACCGGCAGCAGCAGCCAGCTCTATGGCTGTCTGTCTAAGGCGAGACAAACGTTCTGGGGCATTGTCATAATCACGCCATACACCGTCCATCCCCTCCTGTTTGACCTTCTGGCGAGCTCCGGATCGTTCCTGACGTGCTGCCATTACGTTTAACTGGCGAGGAAGAGCTGATGTTGGCAGAGCAGGGTGGAGGAAAATCCGTTGTTTAACTTCTGACACCAAATGTAGCGATCAGGATGTATCAGAAGGATGAGGAAGCGTAAACCAGTTTAACAGATTTATTATCTGTCACAGAAATGGGTTACTGATGGCCGTAACCACGCCAAAACAACAAAAACGCTGCTGAGTTACTCAATCAGCTGTTCAACTCCGCTCAACAGCTGTTCAACTGACGCGCCTCCTAACGGGCGCCGCTCAGCCGCTCTACGCATGCGCACACTCACACTCACAACTCCCGTGCTTACCCCGCCCCTACCTGTTCTCTACCCACAGGCTTAACATTAAACAGAACATCTGAACATGACAACATTACTAACATAACTGAACATAACTGCAGGGTCGCTACAGTATTATAGTAAGATATCTTTAGCTTCTAATGTAATTACATTTTTAGTTTGTATGTCAAAATTTTTTCCAGAAACTTAATGTATTCACATTCATAAAACAAATGTATGATGGTTTCTTCGTCATGTTTACAAAATACACATCTGCTACCTACAAATGGGGATGACTTTGACAGGGGTGCACAATTCACCACAACACCGTGTGACGTCACATCCGCTAGCTCCCAGCTGTTCCTGCTATGAGACAAACTGAGACAAACTGAAACAAACACGCAGCTCTAACTCTCAGGGACACTAATACAGTCCACGCAGCTCAACCAGCGCTTGGACCCATTTAGAAGTGAATAATGTTCTCCTTGTCAATGACGGCCCAGCCGCAGGTAAGAGACTTTATAACCAACTAGCATTGTTGTTGTGTGCGACGCGTTCACTTTAGCATGCTGGTAAGGGCTGATTTATGGTTCCGCGTTACACCAACGCAGGGCGTACGGCGTAGGTTACGCGTCGACGCACACCTTACAGTGTGGACTAAGGGCTGAGTATACTTGTATGTATACTTGTACGGCGTAGGCTCTGCGTCGGTTTAACGCGGAACCATAAATCAGGCTTCAGCTAAGCTAGCTGTCATTCTGTCATCACTAACTCTAATCGCCTCGTTTTAATTATTTTTTCTTTGTCTGTGCGTTGTGTCTTTTTTATTTTGTGAACTGTAACTAAAACTAAGAGTGCGTGAGAGGCTACAATGATTTATTTTATATTATTTGGATATCGGAAAACTAATAATCACATAAAAAATATGATCAGTGATTTTGAAATAGAAATAGTTTATGATCATACATTTTTGCGTGTTGTTAGTGATCATTAATTGTGCTGGAAGCCACATGTTGATCATTTATTCGTTTGTTCGTTTTTGTTTATTTCGAACATGTATTAAAAAACAAGAAAAAAGACAATAAAACAAATCCAGGTACATTCCACCACATAAAGAAAAAAAACCAACGTCTAAACACATATTTCAGTTACATGTTGGAAAAGGAGTGGGAGGAAGTATAAACTTATTTAATCCCACCCCCTTTCCACAACTAAACATAAATTATACAGGACTGTCTCAGAAGATTAGAATATTGTGATAAAGTTCTTTATTTTCTGTAATGCAATTTAAAAAAAAAAAAAAAAAAAAAAAAAAGTCATACATTCTGGATTCATTACAAATCAACTGAAATATTGTAAGCCTTTTATTATTTTAATATTGCTGATTATGGCTATATATATATATATATATATATATATATATATATATATATATATATATATATATTTATATATTAGGGGTGTAACGATACACTAATCTCACTAATAATATTCCAGTGTCGTGATACACTTTCTCACTTCCGCGACACGTATTGTGACGTTTTTGTATCACAAGATTTTGTGGCACGATATATTGTTACACCCCTAATATACATCATAAGTTTAGGCCTCACACCTTGGTCCTTGGTTTTTAGTTAAAATTGTGTGTGTGTATGTATATATATATATATATATATATATATATATATATACCACAGAATTGTATTACACTTATTTACACCTGTACTTTGGGTTATTTGTGTTGTGGAAGTACAAAGGACCAATAAACTAAACTAAACGGTACGTGTAGTGGCGGACGTGTTTAAAACAGGCTGTGTTTGATTTCATGTTGACATAGGTGACTCTTCCGCTGAGCCACCTCATCCACATCCTGCAGCCTCTGAAGAGTTCTGTGGGAACCAGCAGCTCCAGCAGCATCAGCAGCAACAGCTCTGTTTGCAAGTCCAGAAAACACAAGGAGCCTGCACCAGACTCAGAACTTCCCTGCACAGAGGTGTGTGTTAGTTAGGGAGCTGACACCAAGGTGTAAATGAGGGTCGGGCTGCACACTTAGGGTTGCCAACTCCCTGAAAAATAAATAAGGGACCCCTCATCGGCAGGGCCGGCCAACCCGGTTGCCTTCACCGTTCCTGGTGTGGTGAAGCTTTTTAGCCCCTTTTTGTGAGTGAAACGATTTTTTAACTATTTGACTCGGACCTGAATTGAATTAGATGCATATTTTTGAATGCCATGAACACATGGAAAACACATTATTATCCAGCAATTCACTTTAATACAAAATACCAAAATGAACTGAATAAAATAAATATCTTTCTTAAACAGAAACCTGTCCTGCTTAACTTAAAATAGTATAAATTAATATAAAACAATAGAAAGAAAGCAGAACATCCATTCTGTAATAGTGCACATTTTTAGTGCAATAACAAAAGTGCAAACAGAAAGTCTGTAGAAAACTTGTAAACATATTTGAGCCTCAAAGGCCATGACTGTAGCTACAGTTGGAGTAAAACAGAAAACAATAACGTATGAACTCAACAGCTCAATGCCATTTTCCATTGGTATTCTATGACTATGTTCTGACTCTCACAGTAATACGGGACAAAGTGCGTCCCTTTTCAGCTCAATACGGGACGCTACTTTAGTTTATAAATACGGGACTGTTCCGTTTTTCAATGGACGGTTGGCGACCCTAGGTACACTTGCTGTTACTGATCCAGCCCCCCATAATGCTTCTGTACATGCATGGCGTGGTTAACTCGGTGTGCTTGTGTTTGTTTGAGAAGTCGGTGTGGACCCTGCGGGAGCTGGGGTTCTCAGACCTGGGGAAGCAGCAGCTGGATGAACTGGTGAACAGCGTTTTCCCACACCTGAGCCGTGACCAGGTTCCCCCTCCTCCCGGCGGTCACACCCCCTGGAGGACGTCACATCTTTCCACACATTCTTTCTTCCACAATAAGCACGGTGAGGCAAACTCCTGATTTGAAAAGGCCCATGCCTTTTATTGGTTCTTATGTTGTGGTATTGTTGATCTCTGTGTTTGTGTTTATGACACAACATAGTTGTTTTTAAAACATGACTTTATGTTCACACGCCCTTTTTACTTCAGTGTAATTCCAAAATTGTTGGGTTTATTTTTCTATATCCTACCATGTGGCTGTTTCAGTAAACCACTAGAGCAGGAGTCGGCATGTGGCTCTTTAGCGCCGCCCTAGTGGCTCCTGGAGCTTTTTAAAAATGTTTGACCTTTTTTTCCTTTTTTTCTTTTTTTCCTTTTTCTCTTTTTTTTCTTCTTTTTTTCCTTTCCTTTTTAATCTCAACATTTGACTTTTTTCTCCACATTTTGACTTTTTTCTCCACAGTTTGACTTTTTTCTCCACGTTTTGATTTTTTTCTCGACATTTTGACACTTTTCTCGACGTTTCGACTTTTTTCTCGACGTTTCGACTTTTTTCTCAACGTTTTGACTTTTTTCTCGACTTTTCAACTTTTTTCTCGACTTTTCAACTTTTTTCTCGACTTTTCAACTTTTTTCTCGACATTTCGACTTTTCTCTTTTTTCGCCATTTGCCTTCATTCAAAGGCTTATACAAGACTTTTCATTTTTTGCCAGACAGACTCCAGACATATTTGTGTTTTGTATTTTTGGTCCAGTATGGCTCTTTCAACATTTTGTGTTGCCGACCGCTGCACTAGAGCTTCTTCTACATCTTTGTCTTTCCCGATGATCTCAAAAGTCAAGCGTGGATGTGCTTTGTTGTTTCCCCAGGTTTTTCATGGGGTCCATCGTCCATGTCCACTCCTGTCTTCTCAAGGCAGCAGCGTTCCCCTCTACAGACCGTCTGCACAGAGATACAACACTGGCCTGGTAACTGTGCATTGGTAGCATTAGGAGTAGTCTGCTAAATTAACAGTAAATGTTTATTCAGTTTTTTACTAGTTGCATGTTACTTTGTCTATGCAAAGTAACATGCATAGACATGTTACTTTTGTCTTCAAATGACTAATCCGACTGTATTTGATTTGTTTTCAAGTGCTGCTTCAAAGCAGAGGCTTTAAAACATTAAGAAGCAAAACCAGGCGACTGCAGTCGGCCTTTGAGCGTCCCGTAGACTCGGAGGCCTTCGCACCATCTTTTATGAAGGTAGATTGGAAAAGATATTAACATGCAATCTATGTGTTAGCATTTTTTTAATATCATGAGAGTACATGACAAGCTTATTATATTATATTATACAGTAATCCCTGGCTGTAACGCGGTTCACCTTTCATGGTCTCGCTGCTTCACAGATTTGCATTGCGCATCGTGTTCTGCATTCTGATTGGCTAAACAGTCTCCCCGCTTCTTCACTTCCTGTGTCAATAACATTGGTTGCTTAGCAACGATGCTGAGAACGGCCAATGAGCTTCAGCAGCAGCTCAAGAACGGGACCTTTGATGAATCGTTCATTACAGTTCTCACATATAATCCATGGTGGCATGTCGGTTTATAAGAATTAGGGCTGCAGCTATCGAATATTTTAGTAATCGAGTATTCTACTGAAAATTCCATCGATTAATCAAGTAATTGGATAAAACATATTTTTGTTTAGTTAAAGAGCAATTATAAATATACATAAGATGTTAGATGTTAATTGACATCAAGACTAAATTATATAATCCAGTAGGTTCATGGCTGAGCATTTAAAAACCCTGAACTTACACCAGTTGAACAAATTCACTGCCTTCACTCAAAAAACTAAGGATCTTACCAAGAAATGTTCTTATTTCTAACCTAAAAATGCCATTACACCTGATAACACACATCACTTAAAAGGTTAGCTGTTTTTCCCACGTGTTTCAATTGAACTTTCATTTGTGTCAAGCAAATTTTAAGTTCTAGTTAAGTTTTAAGTTAAAGTCTTTAAGATTTTGAGTTTTGGCAGTGTTCAAAATAAAGTTATGATTCCTGCTGTATTGGAGCACATTTTCTTTTAGTTAAAACTGTAGCGGGAACAGATGTTTAGAGGAACCTATGTATGTACCGGGTTAGAGGGGGAACATATAGGAGAACGGACCAGAAGAAAAGAGTGGATTAAAAATAAAAGTTAAGCACTGAGCTACATGTGTCTCCCGTCTGGGCCATTGCAGACTCATTGCCTGAGCACATAGAGAAAAAAATTAAACGATTCCTCGAGGCAGAGAAAATTCCTCGATCATTTTTTGTAATCAAATTATTCAAGGAATCTTTTCAGCCCCAATAAGAATCTTTTTGCCCAGAAGAATAAAGAGCGACTACAACAAACCATAACAATGTTTTTCTCTGGAAAAAACACACCTGCACTGCGGGCTTTAGAAGAAAAAGATGCTACAGAGTCAGGATGTAGCAGCATTAGAAGAGCAGTGAAATACGCACCAGTCACTATTTGTCCTACTGTACTTATTGTATTTTTTTAGATAATCATTTTTCATTTTCTCCTGTTCAAATCCAATTAATTGGGTCACGGTGGGGCTGATCTCTGCAATTTGAAGCCTAATATAATAATTGTTAAAAAAAAAAACGGTTGCTACGTCATGGATTTCACCTATCACAGGTTCTTTTTGGAACGTAACCGCCGCCGGGAAAAACCAGGGTTTACTGTATTATATATTTTCACATACAAACAGAGGTGAGCTTGCTTTCCATTCAATGTTTCATCAGTGTTTTGTACTTCAGTATTTATCTAATCACTTAAATAAGTCCTACGTTCTCTCATATTTAATAAAAAAACCTGATTTTGTACCTTTTAGTTGGTCTGTCCTGCAATTCTCCGAGGCAGAGCAACAAGTTTCCGCTGTGTTAGTCCTCAGGGCGGTAGTTCTTCTCCTGATCAGTGTGATCTTGTTCCCCAGGGTTTCCTCACGCGTGATAAGGGGATAGAGCTGGAGAGCCTGGACGGAGTGCTGAAGAACAAGAACATACCTGACGCACAGCAGGACGCTTTCAAGAGAGGCTTCGCCGAGGGTTTCCTCAAAGCTCAAGCGCTGACACAGCGCACTCAAGGCAGGTGTTTTTTTCATGCAAACAAATTAAATCAACTTTTAAAAAAAACAGTTGTCATGCATTAGATGGTACTAATGTGTTGTTGACCCGTCTGGACTGTGCAGACTCCCTGAGGAGGACACGTCTCATCCTGCTGGTGCTGCTCCTGGTTGGACTCTATGGAATCTCCAAAACCCCTTTCATATCAGGTAAAGGCCACCGTTGCTTTGCACTTATATTAACTGTTTTGAAGCTAACTTTTACATTACTAAACGTATTAAAATATAAACCACAGAACTTAACCTGTGCCTGTTGGCGCTCATAACGGAACTACGACGGAGTATTATTATTATATACAAACTAAGACAAAAAAAAATTTGAAATTACGAGAACAAAGTCATAATATTATGAGAATAAAGTTGTAAAATTACGAGAATAAAGTAATTATGTCGCGAGAATTAAGTCGTAATATTACGAGAAAAAAGTCGTAATATCATGAGAATTAAGTCGTAATATTACAAGAATAAAGTCGTAAAATCACGAGAATAAAGTTGTAAAATTACGAGAATAAAGTAATTATGTCGCGAGAATTAAGTCGTAATATTACGAGAAAAAAGTCGTAATATCATGAGAATTAAGTCGTAATATTACGAGAATAAAGTCGCAATATTACGAGAATAAAGTCGTAATATTATCAGAATAAAGTCGTAATATTACGAGAATAAAGTCGCAATATTACGAGAATAAAGTCGTAATATTATCAGAATAAAGTCGTAATATTACGAGAATTAAGTCGTAATATTACGAGAAAAAAGTCGTAATATCATGAGAATTAAGTCGTAATATTACGAGAATAAAGTCGCAATATTACGAGAATAAAGTCGTAATATTATCAGAATAAAGTCGTAATATTACGAGAATAAAGTCGTAATATTACGAGAATAAAGTTGTAATATCAGAATAAAGTCGAGAATAAAGTCGTAATATTACGAGAATAAAGTCGTAAAATTACGAGAATAAAGTCATTATGTTGCGAGAATAAAGTCGTAATATTACGAGAATAAAGTCGTAAAATTACGAGAATAAAGTCATTATGTTGCGAGAATAAAGTCGTAATATTACGAGAATAAAGTGGTAATTTCTGAGAACTCTAACAGGAAGAGCTTCTTCTCCCTTTGTTAAAATGAGGAATATTGAGCATCTTGTGAAGTTATATTTTGGTATCGGTTCCACAAATAAGGAAATACTTCATCTTTTGGCACATCAGCATTGAATTATTCGACTTTATTCTCATAATATTACGACTTTATTCTCGCAACATAATGACTTTATTCTTGTAATTTTACGACTTTATTCTCGTAATTTCCAATTTTTTTTTGTCTTAGTTTGGCCCTAATACTCCGTCGTACGGAACCATTTGCAACAGTGGATATTGATTGAAGTAACCCGGGAGAGCTTACATTTCCCATTAGACGTGAGACTTGAATAACTAACTGAGTGAGCGCTTTAACCGCGCTGCTTAACTGAGCTGTTTAACCCCGCTGTGTTGTGTGATCTTCGAACTTTAATCTAACCATTTCGGACAGTACGGTTCCGAACCACATCAGGCCTGGACTCAGCCGTGGACCCAGTCCAGATGAAAAACGTGACCTTTGAGCACGTGAAGGGGGTGGAAGAGGCCAAAAACGAGCTGCAGGAGGTGGTGGAGTTCCTGAAGAACCCACAGAAGTTCACGGTTCTGGGCGGAAAGCTGCCAAAAGGTGATTTGTTTTTCGACAAGAGATTTGTCTTGAGATCTTTCTGATTCCCGATCGGCCGCCTCATCGCTGCGTCTCTTTCTGTCAGGCGTCCTGCTCGTGGGTCCTCCAGGGACGGGAAAGACCCTGCTGGCCAGAGCCGTGGCCGGAGAGGCAGACGTACCGTTCTACTACGCCTCCGGCTCCGAGTTTGACGAGATGTTTGTTGGAGTTGGAGCCAGCCGGATCCGAAACCTCTTCAGTACGTTTTTCTATTTTTTTTTCTCTCCCTATTTTTCTGTCACAGAAATCTTCGTTGTGTGTGCATTTTCTGCAACATTTCAATTCAATTCACTTTTATTTGTTGACAGGGACTGTACATATTAATAAACACGAGTGTAAATACGCATGGTCGTAGCCAGTAATTTCCACCATTCGTCCCCGCGGCAAATTAATGCCAGACACAGAATCGGACACCAGCAGACAAAGGAGACCAGATATAATATTCATACCAGGGGTCGGCAACCTGCGGCTCCAGAGCCGCGGCTCTTTAACGTCGCCTTAGTGGCTCCCTGGAGCTTTTTCAAAAATGTTTGACATTTTTTTCTTCTTCTTTTTTTCCTTTTTTTTCTTCTTTTTTTTTCCCCTTTTTTCTCTTTTTCCTTTTTTTCTTTCTTTTTTTTTAAATTTTTTTCCTTTCGTTTTTAATCTCGACATTTTGACTTTTCTCAACATTTTGACTTTTTTCTCGAAAATCTTTACTTTTTTCTCGACATTTCGACTTTTTTCTCAACATTTCGACTTTTTTCTCGAGATTGTACTTCAATATTAAACTCAACATTTCGACTTTTTTCTCGAAATTTTGACTTTTTTCTCAACATTTGGACTTTTTCCGCAACATTTAGACTTTTTTCTCGACATTTTGACTTTTTTCGCGAAATTATGAAGTGCATAATGAAAAAAAAGAAATCTCCCCCCAGTTCTAACTAATATAGAAACATGCAGCATGTGTTGTCTTCATTCTAAGGCTGATACAAGACTTTTCATTTTTGCGGCTCCAGACATATTTGTTTTTTTGTGTTTTCGGTCCAATATGGCTCTAAAACATTTTGGGTTGCAGACCTCTGATCCATACCAACAAAAACACAACATTAAAAGACATGACTGAGCTAGATAAAAATCATTAAGGAATAAAACATGTTACAATTGATACCAGTAATGAAGTGACCGTCATGTTTAAAGTGCTATGTGCTTAAGTGCAAGAGTTTGTAAAGTGTTGATGCAGATTACACATCGCCCCGTTCCTTCTTTAAAGTGCTCTAATGCTCAGATTTGTAAAGTGCTAATGCATATTGCACATTCCCCTATTGCACTTTTCTGGCACACACTGACATGTGTTGACATTATAGCGTACATATTTGTTATTATGTATGGACCATTGTACATTTGCATACATACTGAAAGTATGTAATGATACAGTAACAGGTCACGACAGAAAAAAACCCCCCTACATTAGAAATACAGTTATCAATTACAGTTACAAAGTCAAGTTTATTCTAATAACCCAATTAAATTTGTGTCGCTGCTGTGTTTCCAGGGGAGGCTAAAGGCAACGCTCCCTGCGTCATCTTCATCGATGAACTGGACAGTGTGGGGGGGAAAAGAATCGAGTCTCCCATGCACCCGTACTCCAGACAAACCATCAACCAGCTGCTGGCGGAGATGGACGGGTAGGAGCCTCAAATAACCTGCTGCATGCTGGGACTGCAGATCCACTCACTTTGTACCACAGATGGTTTATGTTAGACTACATATATTATTATTCTCTGTCTCGTGGATTGGTTTGTACGGAAGAGTATTAGGGCCATGCAGGAGAAAAAATATTAATATTTTTATTGTGCACTTCGAGAAAAAAGTTGAAATGTCGAGATTAATGTTGAAATACAATTTCGAGAATAAAGTCGAAGTTTTGTGAATAAAGTCGAAATTTCGCCTTTTTTCTCAAGATTTCAACTTTATTCGCGAGATTTTGACTTTTTTCTCAACATTTCAACTTTTTTCTCTAAATTGAAATTCAATTTGGGGGAAAATGTAAAAATGTCGAGATTAATATTGAAATACAATTTCAAGAACAAAGTCCAAATTTCGAGAATAAAGTTGAAATACAATTTTGTGAATAAAGTCAAAATTATTCCTTTTTTACACCGTCTTTATGAATTAAAAGAGAAAGAATTTCTTTGTTACTGAAGCCGATTCTGAAGTTCAGTTTCACCAGTTCATCTATCGGCCTACGAGGCATTTTGTAAAGACAGTCACATGCACTGTTTGTTATAGTCTCAGAAGGTTGACTTTATTCTCAAAAATCTTCTTCCTCTAAAATATAATTTTTTTTTTCTCCTGCCTGGCCCTAATACTGTTCCATAGGTTTGTGAATGTTGTGTTGATCTAAAATGAAGGAAACAAACATTTACATGGACATTTTTGTTATCTTGTAGGTTCAAACCAAACGAGGGCGTGATCATTATTGGAGCCACCAACTTCCCCGAGGCTTTGGACAAGTATGTTCTCCCTCACCGTCTCCTGCTCTTATTATTTAGTGACTTTGTCTGAGTTTGAAATGTCAGTGTTTTATATGTTTTAGTGTCGGAGCTGTTACTCAAAGTATGAATCTATATTTGTTGCTAGTGATGCACCGAAATGAAAATTTTTGGCTGAAACCGAAAATAATAATAAACACTTGGCCGAATACCGAATAACATACCGAACATGGTTCTTCGCAGTTTTTCCATTTACATTGCCAATTTTTTCACCATTGCATATATCAAATAAATGTGCTTTAGGCATGCTTTTCAAAGAAAAAAATCTTTTACAAAATTCCAAGGTAGAAATATTTATTGAACATGAACAACTGAACATTTCCCAGCATTTTTTAAATATTCCAGCAGACATCATACCAACAAAGCACAATAACTTAAAATAAATAAATTGGCAAAATAATTTTTTTGGCCATCTTTGAGCTTACATTAGGTCTATAACTGACTGCTGAAAAATTGTAACATAGGCCTTAAAACAAAAAGAAAATGCTTTAAAGTGCATTGTAAACAAAAAAAGTGAAAAAGAAGTGGATAAAACAAAATAAAGAAAAAGAAAATCACTCCCTTTCCCATACAAGTATTAATATGGGAAAGGGATTGATTTTCTTTCTTATTTATTTAGTTTTATCCACTTCTTTTGCGTCATCTAAACATGCCGTTATTAATTGTTTGTTTTTTTTTCCCCCACTTATTCCACAGAACACCGAAAGTGTTTTTTTTTTTTTTTGCTATTTTCGGCCGAACAGTTTGGGTTACGGAACATTGGGTGCATCATTACTATTTGTTACTGTGTCCAGACGTCGTTTCCACTGTCTTTCTGCCTCTTCTGTTGCAGTGCCCTGATCCGCCCGGGACGCTTCGACATGCAGGTGACCGTTCCTAAACCGGATGTGAAGGGACGCACAGAGATTCTCAACTGGTACCTCAAGAAGATTAAAGTGGACCCAGGTGTGACACCGTTAGCAGTTTGTCCCGTGTGTGGCTACTTGTTGTATATGTTTAATTTGCTTCCTCAGATTAATCATTATGGTATACGAGTGTTCACTGAATAAGACACATCTTGCTGTTTTCTCCTGGACAGTGTTGTGCAAGTTCCTACTTCTCATGAACCAGTTCAAAGTTCAGTTCACTTAGTTTAAAAATGAACAGTTCACGTTCATAGTTCACCATTTTCACTTTGAACTCGTTCAAATTCAGTTTATTTCAATATTTTTAGGTGAGAAGTACAAATGAAACGCCCCCCTATCCTAAAACTGTTCACTGTATACAATCCTGTATTGTTCTACACTGCAAAAACTCAAAATCTTAACAAGAATATTTGTCTTATTTCTAGTTAAAATGTCTAATTTTTTGTCAAAAAATCTTATTACACTTAAAACATTACTTTATCTTCTCATTACAAGCAAAAAAAACCTTGTTCCACTGGCAGATTTTTCTACTTATTTCAAGTGAAAATTTACTTGAAACAGGTGAAAATTGTCAAATAACAAGTTATTTTTCTGGTAATTACTCTTGTTTTAAGTGTAATGAGATTTTTTGACTAAAAATGAGACATTTTAACTAGAAATAAGACAAATATTCCTCTTATGATTTTTAGTTTTCTGCAGTGTAGGCTTTTCAACTTTCCTCAGAGACTGTAAATCTCCAAAAATGTAGTCCATTATCAGTTTGTCTACCTGTTTTTTGATTGTCAAGGACTTGCAGATATTTTTTCACACTGGACGGATGCCTTAACTCTACATGACGTTTCAAATGTGAAGTTCGGACATTCGGACTTGTTTTGTCAGGTGGACATAATTTGCACAGAAAGGTTAGATTTTTACCGTCGGACTCTTTGGGAGACGATGTGTAAAATTCCTGCAGATAATGATAAGGATCTTCATCTGCGTCTGCAACGTCTCTCTCTCCACTGGTCATGTAAAGATGCACCGGGCTCGGACCACCGTTGCCATGGAGCTGGGGCCCATGTTATGCTAGTGTGTGCACTGCATTGTGGGTAATGTAGTGTGAAGTCATCATCTCGTCGAGTATTTTAAATGTGCGCGTCGCCCGCTGGTGAATTGAGGATTATTCCCAGAGTTCGTACGTTTTGGAAAACGTCATGGAATTTGAAAATGTCATTTTCAAGGCCTGGAAAAGTTTTGAAAAAATAAGTTCACCCCAAAAGTTTTGGAAAAGTCATGTCACATATTTTTCTCACTTAATGATAACATTTAGTAATAACAGCCTATAAGGTAGATTGTATTGAAAAGTCTCACGTGTTTTCACGCGTGACGTGCCGAGCATTTTGCAGATCGGATCGAGTGACCACATTCTCCAACAGTTATTACAGTTATATTAGATGACTATAAAACGTATACTACATATACTACAAAATAGTGGTGGTATATAATTGTTAGTTTAAACAAATGTTTATTTTGTATAAAACTATAATTGTCATTAAATCTCCACTGTAGTTTAGACTTTTTACATAGTTTTATTCCTATATTTCACTCATACATTGATGTTTTAGAGGTCATGTATAGTCATGGAAACTTGCTGCCAAGTCATGGAAATGTGTTGGTTAAAATGTGTATGAACGCTGTATTCCATAATAATAATTGGACCATAACAGTGAAGCTGAAACTCACATAATCTGAACAGTTCAAATTCCAGTTCCTGATCTGCAGAAAAATGCCACAACATAAGAACCAATAAAAGGCATAGGCCTTTTCAACAAGTTCAAGTTCTTTATTTGCAAATATGTTGCGTTCAGTTCTACGTTCTCACAGAAATGAACGTGTTCATTTGAACTGGTTCATGCACAACACTGGCTCCTGGTGAACACACAGACACACAGACACACAGACACCTGGCGGCAGCACGACTGCAGCTCAGCAGATCAGTAGCTGCCTCAGAGTTTATAACTGAATTGGACGTGTGAATGTGTTGTCTGCAGCTATCGAGGCCAACATCATCGCCCGGGGCACCGTGGGCTTCTCCGGCGCCGACCTGGAGAATCTGGTGAACCAGGCTGCCCTGAAGGCAGCGGTGGACGGAAAAGACATGGTGACTCTGAAGGAGCTGGAGTTCGCTAAAGACAAAATCCTCATGGGTGGGTGCACCGTCCCTGCAAACACTCAGAATCTTACCAGGAATATCTGTCTTATTTCTAGTTAAAATGTCTCATTTGTAGTAAAAAAAAAAATCTCATTACACTTAAAACAAGAGTCATTACCAGAAAAATAACTTGCAACGCAGTACAGTCAGAGATTCTCTCTTTTTCTTATGCTAAAAAAATAAATAAAAACTACAGCAGAAATGATAAAACAGGCAAAAAAATGAAACGAACAGCAAAAACAAAACAAAACAGAAGATAAACAATTCATGACTACCCCAACCCTTCAAGTATTCTAAACATACAAGCAAAATAAAAAAACACCTAGAACCATACTGCAAAAACTCATAATCTTACCAGGAATATTTGTCTTATTTCTAGTTAAAATGTCTCGTTTTTAGTCAAAAAAAATCTCATTACACTTAAAACAAGACTCATGACTGGAAAAATAACTTGTTATTTGACAATTTTCACCTGTTTCAAGTAAATTTTCACTTGAAATAAGTAGAAAAATCTGCCAGTGGGACAAGATTTATCTTCTCATTACAAGCAAAAAAATCTTGTTCCACTGGCAGATTTTTCTACTTATTTTAAGTGAAAATCTACTTGAAACAGGTGAAAATTGTTGATTTTTTTTACCAGTGATGAGTCTAAAAATGAGACATTTTACCTAGAAATAAGACAAATATTCTGGTTAAGATTTTGAGTTCTTGCAATTGGCTGGCTTCAGTTCTCCTCAACTCTCTTTAAGTTTTGTGTAAAATTTGGCAATTATCTGTTCTTATTTCTACATTTTCTTTTTTTCCCCTGAAGGCCCTGAGAGAAGGAGTGCAGAAATAGACAAGAAGAACAAGGAGATCACAGCGTACCATGAATCGGGTCATGCGATTGTGGCGTACTACACCAAAGACGCCATGCCCATCAACAAGGCCACCATCATGCCCCGGGGCCCCAGTCTGGGACACGTAAGGAGACCTGGATCTTAGGGAACATTAACACGCGCTCTGTTTTTCTCTGCTTTAATCAGAGTGATCCGTGTCTCGCCCTCCGTTCAGGTATCGATGCTTCCAGAGAACGACCGGTGGAGTGAGACTCGCTCTCAGCTCCTGGCCCAGATGGACGTGAGCATGGGCGGCCGCGTGGCCGAGGAGATGATATTCGGACACGACAACATCACAACAGGTCGGCACGGGGGCGAGCGAGTGTTTTAAAATACTGAACAATGTTTTCACGTGAGAAGAAACATGTGATCGCAGGAGTCTTGTCTTTCTGATTCGGTCCTTTCTTTTTTTGTCATTAAAGAAGCATGAGGCAGGATCGAGGCAAGATTTATGAAAAAAATGCGTATACGTTTTAAGTTTTCTAGTAATAATGTCAGATGAAGCGTTCCAAACCCAAAAGAATGTTTCCTCTAGTGTATCTCTCCGTTGCCTTGAACAGGCTGTGTGCTGCAAAATGTGATGCAATTCTGGGCCAGAATTTCCCGCGCTGTCCTGCAGATGTGACGTCACATGACGCTGCATGCACGTTCTCCCCGTTCTCCCGTGCCGGCTTCACTGTTGGCTGCGGTACCCCCGACGGCCGTCGTGGTGAAGGGTGGCGCTAGAGAGTCTCATTTCTTAAAAGGAGCCTCATGCTCCTTTTAAAGTTTTTTTTATTTATTCATGCATATAAGAACATACATTCAAACTCAAAACACAACATTTATAACAGCATAAACAGACAGTATACCCATCATACAACCATATATACAAAGGCCTCATGTAAATCCACAGTTTCCTTTTGAAACAATCAGAATGTCTCCCCATCTGCTTTACCTACAAAAAGATACGTTCCCACGTCCTCCTAGAATCTTCCTCTTCATTGTTCACTCTAGCCAGCATGCCTTCATAAGATGCAACTTCTGACATCATTTACATCCCTTTTTTAACATCTGGAGCAACTGGACTTTTCCATACCGTTACCATCCCGACTTTTAAAACTACCCGATCATATTTAGATTTATTTTGAGTTTCTGTTTGACCCCCTAACAAACACAGTCTTGGTGATCCAGGTACCGTCACACCCAGCCATTTACTCACATGTTCCAGTACTTGTACTGGGTAAACTAGTTTACATCCCCAGATCACTTGTAAAAATGTCCCTATATCATTCTGACATTTCCAACACAAGTTATTTCCTATTAAACTCATTCTGTGGAGTTTTGAGGGGGTGAAATAAAATATATGAATGATCTTATACTGAATAAACTTCCCCTTTGCCTCTCTCATGTGTTTCCCTGTATTTGATAAAATATTTAACCAGTTTTCCTCAATCAGGTCACACCCTAGGTCACTCTGCCAAATGATCCTCAGATTTTTACACTTGTCTTCTCTTATACCATTAAATGTCTTGTAGAACGTAGCCGCTCTGTGTGTTATCTTAGGTAGGTCCAGAGCTTCCATTAATGTATTCTTGTTGAGCCTAAATTTTATACTTTGTGATACAATCTCTTATCTGTAAATATTTGATTCTGTCCTTTCTTCCTCTGCAGGGGCGTCAAGTGACTTCGACAGCGCTACAAAGATTGCTAAACTTATGGTAACCAGATTTGGAATGTGTGAAAAGGTAGGTTGCCATGACAACCATTTGAAGTGGAAAGATGATATTTGTGTCCTTGTTTCCGTGTTGACCTCCCCCCTGTGTCTCAGCTGGGCGTGATGACCTACTCAGACATGACGGCGCAGAGTCCGGAGACCCAGGCTGCCGTGGAGAAGGAGGTCCGGGTGCTGCTGAAGGTGAGCCTACACAGGGCCGCCCCGGATCGAATTGGGGCCCTAAGCGAAATGGGGCCCCACATACCTCTCCCCATCCCAAATCAGGGTTTCCGCGGGGTTTTAAAAAGTGATAAATGAAAATTGCCAAATTTAAGGCCATTAAAAGTGTTAAATTCACTGTCAGAGGTATTATTTTTTTCAAAATTGGTATTATTTTTTACCTTTTACATTTTAAGCAGTCTATTTTATCGTCATTCACAAAGTGAAATAAATGTGAAACATCTGGTCAACATCAATGAGTCTATAAATCTGTTCTGTATAGTGTTCTATAGGTCAAAATCTGTATTAATGTTAAAAGGTCCGTGATTAACACTTAATGTTGTGACAGTTTTTAAAAAAAATCTGAAGGGAGTGAAAAAGGTATTAAATTGGTATTAAATTTAACATAAGGATGCTGTATAAACCCTGCAAATGTATCATTGGTACAAAATGAACGTCATGATCACAACATGCCAATTAACTTGACAACCTTCATTAATAATGACAAATGTACGGTATGTATAGATAAAGTGGTTTGACTGTATGAGTCAAGGAAACAATTTAAAAATAAGCCTGAAATAAATAAATAAATATTAAATAAAAAACTTAAAACTGAAATATACAAATCCAAGTCACAAGTCGCAATCAATTACTCATCAAAAGAAAGTTAGTTCAACCACCTCAAAACGACAAAAAGCCTCAAAGCAGGTCTAGCAGGTCTGAAATCAGAACTAAACACACATGTCTGACTTTTACAGATACACATTCATCTCCTTAAAATTAGTCAAACTTCTTAACAACATAAATTGATATAAAACTATAGCCAATATGTTATATATTGACTGAAACTTATAGCTTATATACGACCAACTGGTCATGTGACCACTCTTTTTCAATGGAGATGAATGCAGATGGCGTTAAGGTGTTCAATAAATGTTCCAAACACAATCATCCAGTCCAGACAGAGATTCCTGTCTAATGAGCGGCAGCTTAGGTAATTGTGCTACAAAGTTTTATTTCAACAACCTACCCACCTTCAAGTGAAGCACGAGTTTCCTTGTGTTTGGCTTTTTTCTTCTCTTGCTCGCTCCTGATTAGTGATATCTTTTGGATGAAAAGTTGGAATCTCTGCAAGAGCCTGCCTGCACGCGCAGCCCTCTGGTTGGTCAGAGGTTGAGTGCTGTCAATCATTGCGCGGTCAGATTAGAGGTTTCTTTTCTCCCCTCCTCCTCCCTGTAGTGCATATGCGTTGCCGAGCAAATGCGTCCCCTCGCGCAAAAACGTGGCCCCCGTTGGAAGATGAGGCCCTACGCACAGCGCATGTTCTGTGTTTAGGAAGGGTGTTGTGCCGACGCTAGGTGCTGTCTGAACCAGCCGCGCCCTTTCATCCCTTCTCTCCTCTCGTTGTTTTCAGGAGTCGTACGATCGAGCCAAAGCCCTGCTCAAGTCTCACGCCAAGGAGCACAAGAACCTGGCCGAAGCTCTGCTCATGTACGAGACGCTGGACGCCAAAGAGATCACGCTGGTCCTGGAGGGCAAGGCCCTGGAGACCAGATGAAACCACATGAAACCAGATGAAACCCGCGAACTCCGGCACCGGCGGTGGTGCACTGCAAAAACTCCAAATCTTAACAAGAATATTTGTCTTATTTCTATTTAAAATGTATCATTTTTAGTAAAATAAAAAAAATCTCATTACACTTAAAACCAGACTCATCACTGGAAAAAACACCAATTTTCACCTGTTTCAAGTAGATTTTCACTTAAAATAAGTAGAAAAATCTGCCAGTGGAACAAGATTTTTTTTGCTTGTAATGAGAAGATAAATCTTGTTCCACTGGCAGATTTTTCTACTTATTTCAAGTAAAAATGTACTTGAAACAGGTGACAATTGTCAAATAACAAGTTATTTGTCTGGTGATGACTCTTGTTTTAAGTGTAATGAGATTTTTTTGACTCAAAATGAGACATTTTAACTAGAAATAAGACAAATATTCCTGGTAAGATTGTGAGTTTTTGCAGTGTTTGGGGCAGCTTTAGGGAGGACTCTCAGACGTTGCCGTGCTCACATCTTCATGCTGTCACCTTCATGGAATCATCATCAGTATTCCCTGATAAGAACTGCTGTTAATCAAACCCCGACACGACTTTCCTTTCAGATGGAAGAAAGCATACGTTGCACATTTTCTTTGTATGTTTAGCATTTTGCTCAGGTCACTTTATTGCTGGGAGGAAATGATACATGAATGTAAATGTGAAACTTCACATATAAAAGCAGCACGTGGAAAGCCATTCATTTGAGGTTCTGCCCGACCCAACGTTTAACCCAAAGAGCTACTTTTGTTGTCACGACGACCAGAGTTTGACCTTCAAGTCCAGGCGTCTTCCAGTGTCGAGCAGCGCTCTGTATTTTTTTTTTTTCATCATATTCTTGCTTCCTCCTCTTGTCCCTGTTGTTTCACTTTTAAGGCGGCCTTCCGGGGGATGTACAAAAGGTTTAATTGTTATCTTTTTAAAGTAGGGTGTGTATAAAGTTGGGCAATCTCAGCACTTTGGGGTATCCAATCAAACATGCCTGTTAAGTATGTTTAATTTCCTTCCTGCTTGTACAGACGGATCAAAGGTGATGCAGCAGATGTAAATTCTCTCCATCGTGTCGTGATAGAGCTCTGCAACCTTTAGGATTTTAAAACACCGGCCTCCTTCATTTAAGTAGTTTGGCTTTTGAGGAGCCTCTCGGCACAATACTAGTTTTCTTGCACTGCAAAAACTCAAAATCTTAACAAGAATATTTGTCTTATTTCTAGTTAAAATGTCTCATTTTTAGTCATAGAACTCTCATTACACTCTCATTAAAACAAGACTCATCACTGGAAAAAACAACAATTTTCACCTGTTTCAAGTAGATTTTCACTTAAAATAAGTAGAAAAATCTGCCAGTGGAACCAGATTTTTTTGCTTGTAATGAGAAGATAAATCTTGTTCCACTGGCAGATTTTTCTACTTATTTCAAGTGAAATTTTACTTGAAACAGGTGAAAATTGCTAAATAACAAGTTATTTTTCTGGTAATGAGTCTTGTTTTAAGTGTAATGAGATTTTTCGACTAAAAATGAGACATTTTAACTAGAAATAAGACAAATATTCCTGTTAAGATTTAGAGTTTTGCAGTGTGACTTCAGACACGCAGCATGAAGACGTACCAAAAGGCCAGCTTTTCTCGCTGTTGTACAGTTTTGATTCCTCTTATAACGTCCTTGTAGAGAGACTTCTCTTCGGCTTCTTGCGTTACATCTTTTTTTTTTTTCAGGATCTAAAGAGTTGAGAGACAGTTATTTTAAGAATAATGTTGACATCTTTGAGTAAGATGCTTCCTGAGCACATGTTGTTTGTTGACATTTGCATTTATGCATCTGTTAACAAGGTGAATGTTTCGAGTGATGATTTTTTTTTTTAAGGTTAAGAAAGTTTGCAGCATGTTCTTTGTGTTTTTTTCCCCCACCTCTTCAGCCTCAGTTCTGCGTATTATTTAATGCTCACTGGCCTTTTAGCCTCGTCTAGCTGTGTATATTTGTGTAGGATGTGACAAGAACATTGTATATAGATGTATAGTGGCGCTTCTACTGTATGCTGTGTACTCTGGATGACTCTGCTGTAAGAGTTCTCAAACATGCGCAGCTGAAATAAAGCAGAATCCTGAGTGAAAAACTGAACTCTTTGCTGGTCCTGCACATTTATTCCCACAAAGCCACAATATTGAAAAATTCCTTGAAATGATTTCTGAGAAATAATCCACTTCTCTGCAGTTTCTTCACACTCGTGTGCCTGTTTGTTCAAAAGTATTATTACAAATTGTGTAAAGCAAATTGGCACAATTAATGTGCGTTTAAAACCTTAAATGCGCATTTAATTTAAACTGAATCTCACAAATTCTCCAGAACATTGGGAAGGACTATGAAGCAAGTTGACACTGACCAATGTACAGGACTGTCTCAGAAAATTAGAATATTGTGATAAAGTTCTTTATTTTCTGTAATGCAATTTAAAAAAAAAAAAAAAAAACTAAAATGTCATACATTCTGGATTCATTACAAATCAACTGAAATATTGCAAGCCTTTTATTATTTTAATATTGCTGATTATGGTTTACAGTTTAAGATTAAGATTCCCAGAATATTCAAATTTTTTGAGATAGGATATTTGAGTTTTCTTAAGCGGTAAGCCATGATCAGCAATATTAAAATAATAAAAGGCTTGCAATATTTCAGTTGATTTGTAATGAATCCAGAATGTATGAC